>NW_008678712.1:33524-37122 GCF_000695815.1 Acanthisitta chloris
CTTCGCCTTTATGCTCAAATTGATTATTTCTTCAACCATGAAAATGAAAACATGCTTGAGGGAAGGCTTATAAGATAACTAGTTCAACTTAGTCCTGGTTTATTGGTAAGCAGTCATGCTGCAAGTTGACAATGTATTTGAACCAAATTACATGGCATTGTGTTGATACTGCAGATATGCTCTGTGTTGAACAAGAGGCTGTTGTCTGTGTATGTATATACTTAAATACTGGAGCACTGCTGACATCTCCCTTCCTTATTAGCCACATACATCGTGGAATTATTTGATAGAGTTTTTCTTAGCCAGGAGCCTTCCCTTAGTGATTAGCAGCTTGGGTTTGGAAGGAAAGCTAACTAAAGGTGGAGGTGGCCCAGAAAACTGGGATGACAGATGTGATGATGGGAAAATAGAAGTGCCTCTTCTCCTAGTGTATGTTATTAGTAAGCAAGAGTGTCTGAGCATAGATGACCCCTAGATAGCTTCTTTGGGCTTCTGTCCTGGTATGGGGGGTACCTAGACGGAAGCCAAGGTCTGTTGCTACGAACCTAGAGGGATTTAGTTTTTCATTTCTCCCAGCAGTTTCCAACTGCTTGATTTCATCCTAGTGATTTCAGTATCACTTTAGATCGGATCCTACTAAATTTTTCGGGAGAAAAATCCATCAAACTTTGGATGGGAGCCTGTGTCAAAGGTTTCTCTAGTGAGCTGGATAAACTCTGATTAGACACAGAATAGTTTGATCTTTGTGGAATCTTAGAAGCATGACCAGGATTTTCCCCTTCTATAAGACTTGTATCAAGCTTCTCAGTGTGTCATGTTGGGGTAGAATTTCTTTTGCACCCTGCAACCTTGAATGCATTGACTTGCAAGTAATGAAACAAGTGTAGCACAAATACAGTATAGAAATTGAGTTTGGGTTCATGCAGTTGAGAAGATTGCAGATATTTAATGTCTGTTTAAAATGTTTTAAGCTTGTGTGAGGTTTTATTTCTTCTGTGTGACCATTAAGTACTGTAGCCCTTACGTCACTGCTTCAAAATATGTTCTCCTAGGCTGGTATCCCAGATCCACCAAACATGTCTGAAGAGCTAATCAGAATGAAAGCTAAGGAACGTCACTTTCTGGAGCAGTTACTGGATGGAAAAAAACTGGAAAACTATGAAATTCCAGTACCAATCAAAGCAGAGCTCAGAAAATATCAGCAGGTAACAGTTATAGTTCTGTTTTAAAAGAGCAGTAAGTTCAGTCTGATAGGATGTCATGGGAAGGTGGGAGTTGGTCGGGTACTGCTTTTTTTTGCTTGTGAGTTTGAGCGTTCTGGTTTGGTTTTAGCTGTGTAGTGTGCATCTTGGACTCTTGAATAAGAAAGAAAAATGAAGTAATGCATGTACTTAGTGTTTTAATGATATTTTCCCCCTCTCTGGATTTTGCCTTTTTTCTCAAGGAATGGCCAGTGGGCTTAGGCCATTGTTAGGCTTAGGCTGACTGTGGCAGCTCATCACTGCAAAGCCAGGCCTTGTACCATTTGGCTGCTTATGTTTTTCCCTTTATTCCCCCGTGCTTGGAGTGAATGGGCTGTAGTGGATGCATTTATGGTGGGAAACTAGCCCATAGTTTGACCGTGGTGGATTATAGAACATAAGGATGTCTGAGCTGAAGCTGAATTAGCCAAAATTCAGATTTACTTCTGAGGCACTCTCTTTCCTCATTTCAGGATGGAGTGAACTGGCTGGCATTTCTCAATAAATACAAACTTCATGGAATTCTTTGTGATGACATGGGCTTAGGAAAAACTTTACAGTCTATTTGCATTCTTGCCGGTGATCATTGCCTCAGGTGAGCGTAAATAACATTCTTAGACTTTTATCTGCACTAATGACTCTAGTCATAGTCCTAGGCAACTGGCAGTAGGTGGCTGTGCTTGAGCAGGGGTTTGGGCCTTCAGAGGTCCCTTCCAGCCTCAGCTCTTCTGTGAAAAGCTCCTCTTTGTATTCTTAAAGGGCTCAGGAATATGCAAGAACAAAACTGGTGGACAGTGTGCCTCTTCCCTCCTTGGTGGTGTGCCCTCCTACACTCACAGGACATTGGGTGGATGAAGTGGGCAAGTTTTGTTCAAAAGAGTATCTTAATCCATTGCACTATACAGGACCTCCTACTGAGAGAGCAAGGTAATGGATTTTGTATGGCTGGGGTAGAATAAAATATCACACACAGAACTGGGCAATTTGCTTTACTACTGAAGCACAGTTTGTGGGCATGGGAAAACTTGTACCTTTAAAGGCTGAAATAATAACATATGTAAGGAACTCATTAACTTTTTTTTTTTCCTTAAGATTACAACACCAAGTGAAAAGACACAATCTTATAGTGGCTTCATATGATGTTGTAAGAAATGACATTGACTTCTTCAGGTAGGAATTGGCTTGTTTTTCTGAGGTTTTTAATAGCTGAGAATTTTAAGACTTCAGTAAGAAGTCTGTGTTCTTCTTTTCTAGAAATATTAAGTTTAATTACTGCATTCTTGATGAAGGCCATGTAATCAAAAATGGGAAAACAAAGCTGTCAAAAGCAGTGAAACAGCTGACTGCTAATTACAGAATAATTCTTTCTGGGACACCAATTCAGGTAACTGCTTTTCGTTTCTGGCTGAGTAGTAGAAAATACACAAGAAAGCTATGTTTTGCAGTTCATTTTATTGTACCTTTTATCAGTCTTCTTGTTCAAAGTATACATTGTCAAACATTCTTTCACTGCTAAATGCTCAAAACATCTTTTTCCTTTCCTGGTATACCCAAGATTTGAGGAATGGTTGCAGGTTTTGTGGTACTAATGGCGTTCTGAAGTTGGCAGCAAGACTTTTTCTGCCACTTGCTCTTTAAGTAGCAGATAGGAAAGGAAAGAGAACATTTCCCTATGCCTCTAGTGAAATTAGCAGGAAACTCAAGTCTGAGAACTCCAGATTTTGGGCTTCATCCTAATGACTTAGCTGTGCAGTATTTGTCTCTTGCAGGACTAAGACACACTGGTGTCTCCTGGGTTTGTTGTCCAGGAGAACTGAGGGTGTGGCTTAAGGCATTGGGCACAGTAGAAAGTTCATTTATATGTTAAAGCACCTGTAGAGGTATTACTGTAACTCAGCTGGATGAAAGAGCAAAGTATTGGAAGCATGTTGGAGTGTTAGGTTTGTTAGTGTTTTATAGGCAGTGTTAAATATGTGTGGATAACTTGTAGCAATTCGTTACTTCTGAAAATAACTCACCAAACATTTCTTTTATGTTCAGAACAATGTCTTGGAGTTGTGGTCCTTGTTTGACTTCCTCATGCCAGGGTTTTTGGGTACTGAACGCCAATTTGCAGCTCGTTACGGCAAACCAATACTGGCAAGCAGGGATGCCCGAAGCTCCAGTAGAGAACAAGAGGCTGGTAAGGATCACATGTTCAGGCTTTGTTGTCTTGTTTTAACCCTTTAAATGAGAAGTGCTAAGGAAAAGGAAAAGTGTGGTCAGTTCCAGTGTCAGATTTTTTTCTCCTAAAACACTGCTACTGTTGCCCTGCCCAGGGGTTCTTGCCATGGAGGCACTGCACCGCCAGGTCCTGC
>NW_008678712.1:37143-86912 GCF_000695815.1 Acanthisitta chloris
GCAAGATCTTCCACCCAAAATTATTCAAGATTATTACTGCATTCTCAGCCCTCTACAGGTATGCTTACAAAGTGGTTGAGAGTTTAGCTTTTTCAGCACAGTTAAGACCACAAAGGAGCCACATCTGTATTCCTGTGTCAGTCTGATGTCAGTTCTGACCTTCTCTGGGACCACAGGGATGTAAGGGTTTTCTAGCATAGGTTTAACTAATTTCAGTCCTGATGTAATAGAGTAATTCTTCAGTTTAATTACTGGGACTGTTGTACCAGAATGATACCTAGGCACTGCAGGTTGTTCTTAAAGAATACTTTCCAAACAGAAAGAAAATAACATGGCAAGAGATTCCACTGATAATGTTTATCTTGTGTTGCATAGGAAATACATTTCTTGATATATGATAACTAGGAATTGTTTATCATCTGTTGGGGAAAAAGATGCTTACTCTCTTGTCTGGGGCCTGGTCTGCAGGTTCAGCTTTATGAAGATTTTGCCAAGTCTCGTGCCAAATGTGACATTGATGAAACAGTTTCTTCAATTTCACTGAATGAAGAAACTGAGAAACCAAAGCTTAAAGCTACAGGTCATGTATTTCAGGTACAGATTTCTTCAGTAATTTTTATTACTTACTACATTTATTTCTGGTAACTGTACTTACAGGTTTTATAAAGAATGAATATCGAAATAGTGAACTTAGACATTTGTGGACATATGATCTAAGTAAAATATTTATGCCTGGAGTGTGATATATAGCTGTTAAGTTTAAATTATAGTTTTGTGCCTTAAGCATGAGCATAACACTGTCTTGTGTGTTTTAATGTGATTTGCTTAACTGGTGTTCAGCTAATTTGTGGATCTTGGATACGATTCTCAATTAAAAACTGATTGCCAAAGGAGCAAAACCTCAAAACAAGAAGGGAAGTGATTTTGATTTAATCAGCTGTTACAATACAATGTTAAGATTCTGAAACACACACAAAAAGTTTTCTTAAGGTTAGATCTGAATTTGTGATGGTTCATGATCTTACCAAAATTGCAAATGAAGTCTTGGCTGACTGGAAACAACAATTCTCAAGGGCTCTGCCCTGTTCCCAGGCCCATCTCCTCTACCACACTCAGATGAAAGTTTGGGAAATGGTAGTATTTGCACTTTTCCTGCCACAGGGACCAAGATGCATGTAACAGTCCTGGGATGCAATTTGAAATACAGGTTTTCTTAATACAAACATGCAGCTTTATGATCATGAGTATAAACCATGAGGTCCGGATTGTGGACTGTAGCTGAGTGGCCCTTGTATTTATAATCCATTTTGTTCATTCTTTCTCCAACTGTTTTTGCTAACCATTTCTTTGTACTTCATTTTCTCGATAATTCAAGGCCTTGCAATACTTGAGGAAGCTATGCAATCATCCAGCACTAGTGCTAACAGCCCAGCATCCTGAATACAAAAGAATTACAGAGCAACTTGCAGCTCAGAATTCCTCCCTTCGAGATATCCAACATGCACCCAAGCTGTCTGCTTTAAAACAAGTGAGCTGTGCCTTAAATTTCCTAAATCTGTCTCTACTGATGTTATCATTTAGAAAGTTTTATTTAAGATTCCATCAATATGAAAAGTCATCTTAAAATGAAGTAGCAAATGAAAGCTACAAGGGTGTTTCAGGGATGTGCCCTATTTTTCCTGATAATTCATGGGGGAGGGTGAAGCACAATCTTACTTCAAGGCAGTGACATTTGCATAACTTTTGCTGCCATGTCAAAAGCATTACTTTTTTTTGTTTTATTCCTCTTCCTCTTGGTGCAGAAAAAAATGGCTCGTATTTATTATGCAAGAGACTATTACTTTGATAAAATTAGATTGTATTATATACTTAAATTCAATATTCAAATTAGATACTAGGAAGGAGTTTTTCACTGTTAGGGTGTTCAGGCATTTGAATAGGTTTGCCCAGGGGAGGTGGTGGAGACACCATCCCTGGAGGTGTTTGAGTCATCTGAATCTGGCTCTGGAAGATATGGTTTAGGGATTGTAGCAGTGACAGGATAAGAGTTGGACTTGATGGTCTTAGCAGTCTCCTCCAACCTTGGTTCTGTGATTCTAAGTTCTATTGGAAGAAAAGCTAAATTAAGAAAATGACTCGTCTGATGACTCTTAAATTTTTTCGTAGCTTGACAGTGAAGCCAAGCTTTGCCTTATGTCATTTATGTATCTATCACTTAGTCTTCCTTCTGTAGCTTATTGTTTCTCTCATTTCTACTTTTGGTAGTCCATGTATGTCAATATTTACATGAGATCTACTGTCATGTTGGTGACATACTTTAATGCTCTGTTGCTTTCAGCTGCTGCTGGACTGTGGTTTGGGGAATGGTGGATCTTCAGAGAGCGGTACAGAAGCTGTTGTGGCCCAGCACAGAGTACTCATCTTCTGTCAGCTTAAAAGTATGCTGGATATAGTGGAGCATGACCTTCTCAGACCTCAGTTACCTTCAGTGACTTATTTACGACTAGATGGCAGCATCCCTGCTGGTCAGAGGCATTCCATTGTTTCCAGGTCTGTGTTATCCCTTCATAACACCATGAGGCCAACTGTAATGAACTGTATTGCTTATTATGATGCAAAATTGTTTTCCTCTCTGCCTCAAAGCAGTTGAGCTTCATGAATTCTTTATTTAAATGAAACTTACCATGCTTACCTTGTTCCTGTATGCAGGTTTAATAATGACCCATCTATAGATGTTCTTTTGCTCACCACTCACGTTGGTGGATTGGGACTGAATTTAACAGGGGCTGATACAGTAGTGTTTGTGGAGCATGACTGGAACCCAATGAGAGACCTGCAAGCCATGGATCGAGCACATCGCATTGGGCAGGTGAAAACCTCTTCATTTCTCTTAAATGTGGGGTTTTTTTCTTGCTGAACTGTAATTTGGTTAAGATTGTAGCATATAAAAAAAGGGATATCTGTGGGATATCAAGCTTCCATTCAGACTAATTTCTCACAGATACTCCTCACTCTGAATTGTGTGTGTTCGTACTCTGTCCCTAACTCTATATGCCTTTGCTTCTGTACTTCCTGAGCTGCTGAGGAGAGGCCAGGGAGGATCACCCTTCAGACATGACTGAGACAAGCAACTGAAGGGGAAGCCCCACAGAGATGTTCTTCTCTGATGCTTGGACAGGGAAGGAGTGACTGCTGTTAGTCTTCTTCACAGCTGTTACAAGCAGTGAATTCTTCCCAAGTACAGATGCAATTGCAGATGCCTCTACTGTATCCTGGCATAGTGCTGTGCTTTTCATCTAACATCAGTCAGACTTCCTGAGTACAATACTAAAGGGTAACTCCAAACTGCTTCCAGACTGTCTGTGATGACCACTGAAGGCTTATGCTTTCCTGAAACCTAAGATGATATTTCCCAGCTAAGTGTCTTTTTTTTTTCCTCTCAGAAACGTGTGGTCAACGTGTATCGCCTGATAACCAGGGGCACTCTGGAGGAGAAGATCATGGGCCTTCAAAAGTTCAAAATGAATATTGCAAATACAGTGATCAGCCAAGAAAATGCAAGTCTGCAGAGCATGGGAACTGAGCAGCTTCTTGATCTGTTCACTCTTGACAAGGTAAAGAATGACTTTTTACAAATACCTACCAAAAATAGTCAGCCTAGGGAAAAGCTTTGCTTTGAAATGTAAAATTTAATCACAGGAATGCTTTAAGTTGGAATGATGAACAGCGGACAGCTCTCTGAAAAATGGGAGGATGTGATATTTCTTCAAGAGAATCATCAGACCTGAATTTCTTGTATTCCTGAAAACATTGTTCTGTATATTAACTAGGGGTTTTTTTCTCTTGCACAGGATGGAAAAACTGAAAAAGCAGATACTTCTACCTCTTCTGGGAAAGCATCAATGAAATCAGTGCTTGAAAACCTTGGAGAACTATGGGATCAAGAACAGTATGACACTGAATACAGTCTTGAAAACTTTATGCATTCATTAAAGTAACCATCACATATTGGTAATACAACTGCTGCTAGTTCACATATTTTTCTGCTGATATTCAGCAAACTTCAAAGCATCTAGAGTGAACCTTTAGCTTAATGTGTAAATAGACTTACTGAAAGAAGAATCTTCAGAAGACTGTGGCACCAAGCAGTGTCACCTGTTTCACTGGGAAGTTATTCTGTCTTAAACGTTTGCACTGTATAAAAGAACTTTAAATGTAAACATTGTGAGGTGGTTTGAATTTTACTTGTTCTGAACAGCTGCAAATTCTTACTTGGTAGAAGAATAAAACAAAGCAGGTTTTTACATTTGTTAACAAGTGTTACTTGTGTTTGAGGTTAAGTCCACCATTATTTCTTTCTGTATCTGTAATAGTTTTGTACAGTTGTTTCAGTGAGTACTTCAGGTTGTTCAGTGTACATTTTTCTTTTAAACACAACTTGCTTTTATGGTGTATTAAAAAACCCAACAATTTTCAACTTAAACTTTCATTCAGATCATTTCAGGACTTGTATCACCCAGAGGCAAAGCCTAGAAGCCTTCAAAGTGTTGAATAACTAAGTGGCACTAGGCCTGTTGCTCCCACCTTTGTATATTGAGTATAAATATGTTATGCTCTTCAGTCTTTTGACACCATCTTGAGAGAACAACTGACTTGAACTTTTTAATGTAATGAGCTCTATGAAATACAGGTAATGGCCTGTTTGAGGCCATGTTTGCATCCTGTTAGCAGGGGTGTACTTTTTTAATTTATCTATAAGGCTAGAACATAGCCACTCGGAGAGATGCATGTATTCAGTATGTTTCAATCCTATCTATTTTTTGTAACTAAAAGAAGAAATTAAATATACAGACAGACATTTTCCAGAAGTAGATTTTACACTGTTCAGGATTCTAAAGAAATCCACGCTAAAGTGACTGTTTACTAAACTGATGCATGATTTAAAGCTTCTTAAAGGAATAGGGAGGACTTTTTTTCTTTAGGAGAAAATATACATAGAAATACCTACATTCAGTTTGAGGTAATTGAATAGTTGGACTTGTGTAACAGAAATAGTAAAGGACTTTAATAGCAGTGAGTGAGAATAACATGGCTGTATGTTCTGCAGCTTTTTATAAAAGGGAGGCAGTAGTAAAAGTGTGTTTCTAGATGTGCATATGTACCAGTATATGCACTTTTTATAAATATTAAATTATAGATAACTTACAGCAGTTGTCTGAATACATAGAATATATGTACAAATATAAAACCTAAGGTTTGTAGCTTGCTGTGTGCTTAAGCATCAGAGCTTAAAAACCACCAGAGACCTCAACTATTGTAAAATAAGATTTCTTTTAAAACTATATAAATCAAGACAGTTCTGCAACATTGGAGTTGGATTCATGTCACATTTCAGTAGTTATGAACTGCCATATTGTAACTAAATTAGCATTCCATGAAAATAAAACAAACTGGGAATATATAACTTGTATGTTGTGTATGTCCATGCTTAGTTTTGTTTTGGTTTTGTTTTTTCTGTAGAGAAGACTTAGCCATGTGAAAGCTAAAGGTTTTGGGAATTAGAGCTGGTTGCTAGTATTATTAGTTCATTTCTAGCTTCATACATTGAATATTTCTGTTGTGCTTTCAACTGATGATCCAAATGGGGGCAGAGACAAGATGGGCCTTGGTGTTTTGTTGGCAGAGAAGCTACAGTGCTGGAATACTGCATACTTGAAGATAACTTGATGCAGTAATTTGGTGACAGTGCCTAGAAATAACAAGATATTTGAATAAAGAAACATCTTTAGTCATAAAACACTGCATGTGTTTTTCTTCAAGAGTTCTGTTAGTTGCAGTGATAGGAAACTCTTTAGCTCCTGGTGGAAGAGAAATACCCAGCAGAGGACTGCTTTAAACCAGTTATTTATCACATTGAGGTTGCTATGCAACCATAGTAATTTTAGTGATGGCTCTCTTGGATATGACATCACAGACTCCTGCACCTGGAACAGAACCTAGAATAGTTGTTTCAAGAATATTATTGTACTGACTGGTCTTAAGTGTCTTTCAAAATGGAAACCAGCAGGAACACTGCACCAAGTATATAAAAAAGTTTGGTTTAGTTACCTTAATATTTAAAGAACAGCTTTTCTGTGCTTTCCCACCCAGCAGACCATTTGCCATGATCTGGCCTGTTCATGCAGTGTTCTCAGTGCACAGAGTGGATTCACTCACAGCAGAACTCAAGCAAGAAATAGCTCTTGGAATGCCTCTAATTGCATTTGACCTGTTTAATGGGTATTCAGCTGGACCAGACCAGGGTCTGGGCTGGAATAGAAAAGTGTTTATATTTTTAGGCTGAAATAAAAATTTTAGAGCTGTTGGATTTTTCAGCACCAACCATTTTGCTCTCCAGCTCTGCTCCTATTGCAGGGTACTGCTTGCTAATGAAGACACAGCTGAAATCTTGACTGACCATGTTCAGTCACTGGAGGCCCCCAAAAACATGACCTGTGAGTAGAGCCATGTATAGAATGGCTTGGAAGGGATCTTAAAGATCATCACATCATCCACTCTTACAGATGATGGCATGCAGGACTGTTTTTTTAAGTAAATTTCAGATCAGGATTTGCCTGAGTTGTAAAAGGAAAATTCCACATAGTAAAGTACAACATTTGCTGCTCAATTTCCCATTTCTTGTGAGGGAAAGTCAGAGAGCAGTAACTTCAGCCTTTAACTTCACTCAGGTGCAAAAGCTGCAGGAAAAGTAGGGAGGGATGAAAGGTAGGATACCCTGCATCCTGCCAAAAGACTGTTCAGGGACACAGCAAATGGAACTACTCTGCAGTTCAGTCAGAGGCTCAGAAATAGCTGAGCTATCGGAACGTGCTGGCCATGTCTCCAATACTCTCTGCTTCCAGGGGCCTTTGCAGGGTGATGCTGTGCTGTCCATGCCAAGTCTGTGCCTGCCAGAGATTTCCCATATGTCAGGGTAATTCCATTTCACAGTTGATGCAGGCTGGATGCTTAGATACTCCATGGAGAAACTGGGAATACTTATTGGTAGCAGCAAGTGACTGGGGGGGTTAGCTGCAGTGTGCTTTTTGCTGCTGCTTCTGGCTCAGTTCTCTTTGACTAAATCTTGTTCTTTCCAGATACACATTTATGTATTCTGACCTTGTTTTGCATGACTCATACTGCACTTAGAGCGATTTAATTATCAATCACAGCCCAGGATCTGAGAAATAAAGGCTTCAAGTAGAAATCTGTGCTGGTAAACCAAGGGAAGAGCTTGCATGCAGATGTTAAAGTCTACTTTTGCAAGAACAGAACTTTAAAATAGGCTGTTGAATTTGTCATCCTCTCTGCTGGAGCCAGAGAAGGAAGACATTAAAAAGACATCAACCCCCAGCAAATGACACACTCTGATTCCTGCCTCTCTTCTGAATCAGAGCTACATCACTTAGAGCAAAACTGACTTTTGACTGTGCTATCAGAACAAGTGTGGCTTTAGGAAAATGCTGCACTGTGTTGTCATCTCTTTCTCCATGCTGCCCACATATCAGTCCAAATCATAAAACACTTCTGGGACACTTGCAACTGTTCACCCTTGGTTCCTCGATTTTGCAAGTATCATCACTCACAAAACACAACAACCTTGTCAGCTAAACTAAAAGTACTGAGGTGCTATTTCCTGTCCATTTGGAAGCTTTGGATACCTATACAAACATGGGCAAAGTTCATATCTGGGCATAAAGTCAAAATGCCCATACTTGTATTCAAGAGAGTGTGTTTTCAGAGGAAGGACTCCACAGTGACAGCACCAACAGTTAATGTTGTCCTGCCCTGTTTGTCTTTGTTTATGGCTAATTTAACACTCACCCACTTAGGCATCATATCAGTTAAATTATCAGTTCATTTACAATCTGGAAAGGACAACGTGGCAGAATTCAAAGTTGATACTTCTGCTTTCTTTGGTGCCCTGGTGAGAGCTGCAAGATGTGATCAGCATTTCATGCTTCTCAGGGCCAGCACAGTCAGCAGTAGTTAATTATTGTTTATAAAATGCAGAACTGTGTGTTCTCGCAGTTACAAGTTGCATCACTCTTTGGCTGTGCCTATTATTTATCAGCTGAAGAGGAAGGCAGCAAACAAAGCAAAAAGAGTGAAAGAACACCAAAACCCTTGACAGTTTACATGGGCTGTGCAGGGTCAGGGAAAGCAAAGGAGGAGGAAGGGCATGGAATGCACTTGCCATCAGCCCATTTTCCCTGGCTCAGTTTGGTTTATTTCTCCCAGTTTCCCACTGTGCAGTATATTTGCCTCCAATATAGATGTGGTTGCAGTTGCCGAAGCCACTGCAGTACTGCTGTGGAAGAGATTGGAATGCCTTACCCCTGGGAGCCTGGTGTGTGCCACTTCGTCCTCTTCCCACTTGAGCAGGGAAAGTAGCTCCAACCACCAACACGGAGCCTGCTGTGCCACCCCCAAAGGAGAAAACAAACCAGCCAACCTCAAAGTCCAAACAGGCTTAAGTGGCAGATGGTTACAAACACTCCACAGCTTCTTGCACCTGCATAGAAACCCAGAGAGAAACTACAACCCTCACACACAGGCTCCAAGCCCAACACTGGCTGAGAATCCAGCACCCAGTGCTGCCTTCATAGAATCATGAAAGCATGGAATATCCCAAATATCACAGACTCAAGCTCTGCCAGGGGAGGTTTAGGTTAGATATTAGGAAGAAATTTTTTACACAGAGATTAATCAGGCACTGGAATGGGCTGCCCAGGGAGGTGGTGGATTCACCATCTCTGGAGGTTTTTAAGATGAGCCTGGATGTGGCACTTAGTGCCATGGTCTAGTAACCATGGTAGGGTTGGACTCGATGATCTTTGAGGTCTCTTCCAACCTGGTTGTTTCTATGATTCTATGAAATTGGACAGGACCTACAAGGATCATCAAGTCCAACTCCTGGCCCTGCACAGGACATCCCCAAGGATCACACCATGTGCCTGAGAGCATTGTCCAAGTGATTCTTGAGTTCTGCCAGGTTGGGGGCTGTGACCACTGCCCTGGGGAGCTGTTCCAGTGCCCAAACACCCTCTGGGGGAAGAACTTTTGCCTAATGTCCAGCCTAACCCTTCACAGAATCACAGAATCAGTTAGGTTGAAAGGGACCACAGTGAGTCATCTGGCCCCACCTCCCTGCTGAAGCAGGACCATCCTAGAGCACATAGCTCAGGATTGTGACCAGATGGTTCTTGAACACCTCCAGTGAGAGAGAATCCACGACCTCTATGGCCAATCTGTTCAGTGCTCAGCGACTGCACAGGAAAGTTCTTCCTCGTATTCAGGTGGAACTTGCTGTCATCAGTTTTTGCTGTTAACTCTTGTTTTATTGGTTTCCACCACCAAGAAGAGTCTGATCTATCCTCTTTGGCACCTCCTGTTCGTATGCTTGAATACTGAGTTCCCTCTCAGTCATCTCTTCTCAAGACTGAACAGCCCCAACTCCCTCAGCCTTTCCTCATCAGTGACGTGTTCCAGTCCCTTCAGCATCTTTGTTGTCTTCCCCTGGACCTGCTCCAGGAGCTCTATGTCCCTCTTGTCCTGAGGAGCCCAGAAGTGGCCACAATACTCCAGGTGTGGCCTCAGAAGGGCTCCTTGCTGAGTAGACAGGCAGGATCACCTCCCTCCTCCTCAAGGCTTGGGGTTCACATTCAGTCCCACCATGCTGCACTCCTCAGGGAGACATGGATGGGTGACTGGACAAAAGGATGGGTGTGAGGCTCTCTGCACCTGTGATGCCACACAATCAGCCACTTGTGGAGCCTTCCCAAAGCCACAGCCCCACTCCAGCCCTGCTCCGTCCCAGGGATGGCTTGGTCTGTACAGCTCCCAGTGAGACAGTGGTGCCTGGCCCAAGGAAGTGGTGCCTGTTCTCCTGGAGTGTTTGCAGAGCAGCAAAATTGCCACCTTCATCTGCATCTTGTGGGATTCCTGCCAGGTGAGGATCAGCCTGGATTTGGGGCTGAGTTGCACACCTTGCAGATTTCTCTCTTTACCCATTCAAGGTCTCTCGAGGTAGGGAGGCTTCATCTCTGTTTTGTTACTCTGCTGCTGATCTGTCACAGAGTAAGACCTGCCTCCCTGGCAGAGATGTATTCAAGGCGCTAAATGACTTTCGCAATAATTAGATGCCTTTATCAGCTTTGCTTTGGCATTTAATCAGCCACAAAAGCTATTTATTGCCTCATAAACTCCTCTGCAGCAAACATTATCCTTTAATTAATCCCTGAAAATTACAAAGGCTGATGAGGTAACCTGTTTTTCACACCACCCAATTAAGCTTAGGAGAATTTGTTGCTGTTTTCCCCTTTCTTTTTGTTTTTAGACACTTGTCAGCCAGCCCAGTCAGAGGGCTTGCTAGGACAGGTACATTTAGCAGCATGGCCCAGGTAACAAATCTCAGCCAAATCACTGGGCTGTGAGGATTATTCACAGCTGAGAAAGTTGGGAGATGAGTAAAATTTAAACCCTAATTTAACTCACATTAAAATAGGAAAGGCAATCTGAACAGCATGTGGCTTCAGAGTTAAATGATGTTACACTCATTAAAAGATTGGACCAGCTGCTAATTAGGAGTTTTTGAAGCTGAGGACACAAAACCAGAAGTAGATCTCTTGCATACTGAAAGACCTCAGATGTACTTTCTTTGTATATCATTAACTTTTCTATATCAGCACTCACTGAAGTTCAAAGCAACTGAAAAGCATCAAGATTTGTCTAAGTCCAGAACAACTTAATACCTCAAGATTTCCACTGGAATAATGCTTTGTAGTGTGGATACAAAGTGTTTTACAGCACAGACTCAACATTTTGCTATTTCCACATGCCCAAACCCATATCTCAGACATGAGTTTTAAACTAAAGTAGTTCACAAGACAACAAATATGTTAGGCATCAGGATTTCAAACTTCTACCTGGCCAGACGAGGACTAGAATTATTAGCTGGAAATTCAGTGGTCTTGTGTAAACTTGTAGATTCTATTTACTGGGGTGGGAGAGTGCAGCAAGAAACATTCCTCTAAATATTTGAGAGTAGGCAATGTTGGGTCCTACCACTTTGCTTCCCATGGATGACTGATAAAAATGTGGAATTGCCTACTTGGAAATGTGATATCAGGAAAGAAGGTATTTTCACATACATATCCAGGTTAGTTACTAGCTGCAAAAACATGTGTGGATGGCCATGTGATAGGCCAGTTCTCTGCAGACCTACAGCCAGTGTTTCATGAGCTGTGAATTGTATTTTAGGAAGTACCTAGTGATGCAGGTGGTTAAGATGGTATAAATTCAGTAGAGCACATGAAGTACAGAAAGGGAAGTTTCTCCAAAAATCATTGCAATAAATTCAGCATTTAAAGTTTCCAAAGCAAATTCTGAAAGGGAAAAAAATCTCATGTGTTTGAGAAATCAGAGGAGAGAAAGAGGAAAAGTGGAAAAAAAGTTGCCTCCCATGTTATTATTATTAGGCTTTTTATTTTTCCTCCTCACTGGAAGAAAAAAAAAGCAACCCAAACCCACTAAAACCTCAGCCTTGTTCTAATCCTAGCTCACAGCTGCTAGGGAATTTACAGCTCCTGTGGCAGGTGTTAATCATGGTGGGACTAAAGAGCAGTTCCACTTCAGTGAGTATTTCTATGTGTTAGTAGGTGGTAGCATAGTCAGGACCCAAATTATAAGAGATTATGTTTTCAGAGATGCATTGAAAACTCCAACCCAGCAATTATGTTTGCCAAAGTAAGTCCATTTGTGCTGTGTTCCTGCTGGAGACATTCTGCATTGCATAAGTGGTGTGTTCTTGCCACCTGAGTTTCTGAGACATAAGTAGTAGGGGGAAAAAGATGAAGTAGGTGGATACTGTTAAGCTAAAACTTCGGAAGCTGGAAAGTCCAAGGCTTTATGTCCCAGGAGGAGGCAATGAAGTTTTATGTAGTGATGGTACAATGGTCATTGTATTGTTGGGGAATGGAGGGCAGGTCTCTACAGTTGTGAGTACAGCAACGGTTCAGTTAGCTAGTTTAGTCCCAGGAACAGTTACACAGGCAGTTGTACAAATCCCACAATGCAGTAGCCCCTTGGTATGTGTAGTCCACATCTTATTGAGATGAAAGAAAGCATACTAAAAAAACATGAGTTCACTGGCAGTTCAGGTGGGTAACCGAGTTCCTCAGTTTAATTCAAGATACATTTAGACACTGGTGAGGTCACACCTTGAGTGCTGTGTTCAGTTTTGGGCCCCTCACTTTTAAAAAGGGTATTGAGGCCCTGGAGTGAGCCCAGTGGAGGACAACGAGTCTCATAAAAGGCCTAGAAGACATGTCCTATGAGGAAGGGCTGAGGGAGTTGGATTTGTTTAGCCTTGAGAAGAGGCTCAGGGGTGACCTCATGGCTCTCTGCAACATCCTGGCAGGGGCTGGAGAGAGGTGGGGGATGGTCTGTCCTGTCCTGCCATAGGGAGAGGACTAGAGGGAATGGCCTCGAGCTGTGACAGAGATTCAGATTAAATGTTAGGAAAAATGTTTTTCCTGTTAGGGTAGTCAGGCACTGGAGTAGGATTGCCCAGGGAGGTGGTGGAGTCACTATCCCTAGAAGTATTGAAGAGGCATCTGGATCTGGCACTGGAGGATATGGTTTAGGGTTTAGGGTTTCCAGCAGTGACAGGTTAATGGTTGGACTTGATGATCTTAGAGGTCTCCTCCAACCTCGATGATTCTATTATTCTAGACAAAGTGTGATAGTGAGAACACATAGTCAGGACAGCAATGCTCACGACTCACATCTGGCTAGACATGAGGGCAAAGGTCCAAACCTGTGAGCTTACATTAGCTGGGAAATGCTAGCAGATGTCCTTCATTATGCCAGGCTTGGTGTTTCTAGGTATCTAATTCCAGTTTTCTCATATGCCTGTAACTTTTCCTGACAGTTTGATGTTTGTGTCATGCCTAAGCCAAAGCTGAATTCAGAAATAAGTGCTCCTCTTCCTGGTACAAATACCTGGTAACAGCTGCTGTCCTTTTCTTTCAGAACACAGATGGAACACCCGGGGGAAATGGCAGTGCCAGTACTTCTGTGTTCATTTTTACAGACTAGATTGTTCAATGATGTTACTGTAAAGTCCTGCAACCCACTAAGCTACAAGTGGATCTGTGTGGGATTCTTTTTACCCTGAACTCTGCCACAATGCAACACAAACTGAAGTTTCATAGGAAGAAGAGAACGTGAGAGTGAGTGTGTAAGGCTATCAGGCAACTCACTGTAGTCTGGCATGTTATGTGCCTCTCAATGGAAGAGACTATAGTTGTGTC
This sequence comes from Acanthisitta chloris, assembly GCF_000695815.1. Lineage (NCBI taxonomy): Eukaryota > Metazoa > Chordata > Aves > Passeriformes > Acanthisittidae > Acanthisitta > Acanthisitta chloris. The sequence goes on from NW_008678712.1 coordinate 50,499, forward strand.
TCTGTATCATGGACAGTCCATTTTATGCACATTAAAGCAAAATGTCCTCTGGTTAATGTGCAAAAAAAATCCTGGTAATGTAATTGCTACTTACCTACAGTTAGTTGAAAAACATTCTCTTGTCTGTCTAGTGGATACAGAAACAAAACAAAGAGAAGGGAGTTTGTTTCCCACAAATTACATCACATCACACGAATATCTATTAAGCTTCTTTTCAGTGTAAATTAAGGATTTCCCTGTTGTTTCAGAGATGACAGCATCCTGCTCAGTGGGCCAAAGGAATGATAATGCACCCTTACAGCATGAGGAAATCAGCCTTGTTCACTCTTCTTCTGAGAATAAAGTAAAAGAAAAAGGTTAATTCAAGTGCAGAGTTGCATCCTTTAGGATGTAACTCATCAAATGCACTGATGAGAGCACCACTTTGTTATAATTTATGAAAAAGCATGATTGGATCAGAACGAAGAACAGAGGCAGTCTCACCATATTGACCCTAGGACTTGGCAAGATAAAGGGAAGCTGAGAGCTGCTTGAACAGCCTTCTGCATTGCTGAGCCCCTCCTACGAGCAGGAGGCTGAAGGTGACCTCTCTGTGAGTGTCTCTGGTGAGGGGGTTTGTCTCCTAGAGCTCCAGCAGCAGTATGGTGCAAGTGGCAGACAAAGGCAATACCATTATTCATGCTTTATTTGGTACAAACAACACATTTTCATCTGCCCACCAGAAATTGAGCCAGATTGAGTCATAACTGTTGTGAGCTTGGATGCCTGAATTGTTCCTAATGTCTGAGCAAGCCTTTTCTTCCTGCTTTTGCCAATCTGATTTGCAATCCAAAGGGGTTTGTAGTGTTAACATAAGTACATTGAATAGGTTTTGACTAATTCAGTCTCAGTTGAGTGTGTATGTAATGGGATATTTCTGAGAAGAAGCCCCTTGTATTGTGCTCTGCTGAGTACAAGGATTGTTTGAATGCTGCCATAGTCCTTATTGGACATCATAGCCAGGTCTTTGAAACATTGACCTAATAAAATCCAGTGCTGAGGACAGGGAGCCAATGTAAAATGATCATAACCTCTCTACCCAACACAGTCCCTCCAAACAGGGATCAGACTTTCAACCTTGGTTCTTTACAGAGTGGGAAAGAACCAGCAAGTAAAGCTTCTAAAATTCTTGTAGTTGTTGTGTCAAAATTATATGACACCAATATATGTTTTCTACAGTGGAAATGGAGGCAGGAACAGATCATCACATTAGTTAGTTGCTTTTTTTGGAAAAAAGGGCTGACTTTATTGAGTATTACAAGTGAGACCAGTGCATTCCAGACTGGCTGTATGAGCTCAGACAACTCGTTTTCGGTCCTTCTGTTCCTTTTATATGCCCCTTTTGTTTCTCCTACTTAGACTGAAAGCACTTGAGGACAGAATCTCTCTCTCTCTGCCTTATGTAACACCAGGCCTAACAAAGCTCTGCTTTGCTTTGAGGCCTTTAAACTGATGAATCAGAAATACTTTCAAAGACAATTAGCAACACTGGCTTTGAATAGGAAGTCATAGCATGGCCTGAGAAGGAAGAACTTTTACTGCTCTTCCCTGTCAGTTGATCAGTATTCTCTTGGAAAGGAGGAGACTGGAAACTTTTGCTAACATTATAAATGTTCAAGATGCTTGCATGGCTGTGGCAGCCTCTGAAGAAGGTGAATTGGGAGTGATTCAACTGCATTTGGCTAGGAATCAAATCAGTTTTATTGATACCTGTATGACTCAAAGGCACCTAAATGCCAGCAGAGGTTTAGTAAAAACTGAAGACCTCCCTGTCCTAAGCAGATGCTCATGATTAGTTACAGAATTTAACCATCTAGTGCCTTGAGGGAGAGGAGTTTGACAGTGTGTTAAATATTTAGGCTGTAAAACGAACAAATCTATATAGGCTTTACTTTGAAGAATTATATATACTTTCAATTTCTTTTATTTTGTTTATTATTTTTGTCACAACAGCACCTGAGAGTGAAGTCAGCACAAAGAGCAAGGCAACACACACACCCTGCCATAAAAAAGCTGTTGTTCCTCCAAAGAGCAGTTGATCTTGGGGCACAGTGAGGGGGACAAATTAAGTCACTGAGGAGATGCATGGTTTGACTACACTTTACAGCCTTTTTTTTCTCCAAGAAGTTCTTGTCATGTCAGTTCTACCAGTTGATCTACTTTATTAATTTTTTATTTCCAAGTTGACTTTTTTTATAGAGTCAGGCTACATTCTGTAGGAATTAGATAGATGAAGAGCTATGATGGGTGGAACTCTGGCAGAGACGTAGGATAAAGTGTCCGGGGAGTGGAAACCTCTTAACCATCATGAGCAGCAGAAGACACAGCAAGTGAGCAAACACTGATTGGATTAAGCTGCCCTGATGGCACAGGCATGGAAAATAAGTGCAGTGAGAAATTCCTTATCCCTGACTTGGTGCCAGGTTGTAATGAGGAGCACCTGCAAAGACAGCCATGGTTGCAATTACTCTGGCCTTTAATTTCTTTGTTTGAAATGCTAAAAGAAATTCCAACAAAAGTTATTTTAATAAAGAGAATGAGTGATGTAATCATAGAAGGGCATATTTAAGTACACAAAGAGAATATACAATTTGCTACACCTCACATCTCCAGTACAAGGAGCTTTAACATAGGTGGTGTCACTAATTAGTCCGAAGGTGCAACACAAGAATTGGGGTCTGTGTGTTTTCCCTCAGAAGATTTGTGGCTGCCAAAATGTGCTCTGTAATCAGAGAAAATGTTTCTATCACGGGAGTGGTCCAGGTTTAGAGAGTCTGTTGGTGTCATCGGTGTGGACTGTTCTAATTCACCTTCTGGTTCACAAACTTGCATTCCTCAAGCATTACTAGCCCTGAGCATTACTAGGCCTCAAGGCATGCTCACCATGCACTTGCCTGCAGTGCACATAGGTGCAGGTTATGTCTCATAAATCCTCTAAGTCAGATGCATCTTTATAAGCTGTTAGCTCTCAGGTGGTTGGAGAATTCTGAACCTGCCCAGTGTCAAGGGCAGTTAGTGCTTTCATATTTGGCAATGCGACTTCCCCAGCAGTAGCTAACAGCAAGTGCTGTGGGCACAGCTCACTGAGATCTTGTCCTTTACACTGTGGGAATGTCACTTGGAACTCATACCTGTGTGTCCTTGCAGTCGTCTAGTTCTTTTTCCTTTCTGCCTAAACATGTCAATGTAACTGAAGCTCTTATGAGTTGTGAGAAAAGGTGGAGGCTTGGTGGTGTGAGATAGAAGTGTGCAATGCAAGTCTACACAAGCAGTTGCTCTTTGGATTGTGGTACTATTCAGGCAAATAGGATATACTGACCTACTCTGCCAGGACAGGCAGTTCTGGGTCTGTGCAGAGGCAGCTTTAGGCAACTTAGTCAGCCAGAAAGTTCAGGCAGCTTCAAGGTTATGCAGTAGCTGAGTAGGAGTTTTCAGGAACAGTTTTGGACTTTAATTTTTAATTACATCCTTTTTTATTTTTTCAGTTTGGCCCCACATTGAAATTTGATTAAGACAGTACTAAAGGTTTTCCACACCAACAATTTCACCTTCAAAGGCATTTGCAGCTGTGACCTCAGACACTGTCTCTGTTTCACATATTTCTCCTCTACTGACAGAAAGAGGAATTCATGTTCACTGTTCATAAATAAGATCGTGCCAGAGAACATCCTGACTCTGTGCAATCTCTCTGCCTGCTTGATCTGCCAGCCCTGAATTTTCAGCTGCCCACCTGATTTTTTCTCTGAAATGAACTGCTGAGTTAACAACTCTCTCTTCTTAGGGCCACAAATGGAAACGAAGGACTAATTCCCTGTGCTGTGGTGCTCTGCCCTGAATTATGTGGCGGGAACTCTGAGCAATGCGATGCATATGATATTCTTAGAAACCATTTTGATGAGGTGTCACCACATCAGCTGGGAGCAAATGTAGACAGAAGGCTCAACAGACAATAAACCAGAGGAATTCCCTTCAGTCTGAGGTTCACATCCTCATTCAGGAGCTGGATTTGGAATCTGCCTGCCCTGGGTGTCATCAGAGTATGTTTTGAAAGCAGCTGTCCAGATCATTTGTCTTTACAGGTTACATCTGGCTTTGATGTGCTGCACATGTACCCATATGATCTTTGTCCAGGTGGACAAATGTCCAGTTTAATGTTTAGCAATAGGTCCTTCATAGCTTTTCAGTCAAGGGCTTCAGTTACATATTAATGGCACAGGTCTTTGTGCAGGTTCAGCACCAGGAACATTGGTCCATACTGGGGTAGGGAATGTTTTGGCTCACTATGTCATATATAGCTGTTGGCCCCAGTTTGGCAATTACTTCAGTGTGCATGTAATTTTAAGCACATAAGTAATTCCAGTCAGTCAGGCTTGTGTTTAAAAGTGCATTGCTGACTGGGGAATTTCTGGCTTCGGTAGCTGTTCAGATCTTGGCTCCCAAGAGTCTTCCTCCAAATTTAACAGCGTTTCTGCTTTACTCTCTTGTGGTAGAAAGTGGTAGCCTGCTTTGCTCTGTCAGCATAGGCAGCAAATCTGCTTTAGCTATCAACCTGTGAGCATCTATCATTTATGCATTGGACAGATAACTGGATGGGAATAAACACACGATGGTTTGCTTTGAGAGGCTAAGTAATGTGTGTTGCTAAGCCTGAGACTTGCTAACATGGGACTGAAACCTAGACAACTGGCAAACATTTGACACAAGCTTTTACAAAGTTGGGCACTTGTTCCACAAAGTTAGAAGTTTTGCAGAGCCTAACTAGGGCAGTACAGAGTAATATTAGAAATGGAATTGCTTTTGCACCAGGATTGGGAAAACAATGTGTAAGCTCCATTGAACGAGTTGAGCTAGAACATGGAGCTACACCAGCTTCATGCTGATATATTTATTGTTCAGGGCTGCATGGAGAAGACATTGCAGCTTAATTCAAGGGAAAGGACGGACTGGTTGGGATGTGTGTAAGTAAAGGAAATATGGTGCTATTCCTTGTCCTGATAGTTTTAAAACAAACGGATTCTTCACTTTATGCACTATAACCTATATGAGTGAGGGAATTTCTTCTTTCCTCTGGGCAGTGATATGTTGTATCTTTTCGTGTGTGTATTTACTAGTACTAGGAAATGTCTTCAGGCTACTTTCACCCTGGCTGTGGAAGAATCAGCCCATAATAGGGAGAGAATATTGCCTTACAGTGCAGGCCTTTCCCTTCCTTTCTGAGCACATCCTTCTCCTGAAGAGCAAACTGTCCAGCCTGGCCCAGGTCAAAATGAGACAATAGCAAAAGCAGCTTTGGGGTGAACTTACTTGTTATTTCATTAAATAAGTATTTAACTCTTTCCAAAACTGTAATTGCCTATTCCATTGAGATTTTGGGACACAAGACCTTTGTACAAGAAGTCTTGTTCAGTGCTAGGTTTTCCAAAGCATGGACCATGCATGACACTGCTGTACAAACACATCAAACACTTTCCCATCTCCTGAGACTTCTGACATATTGCAGCATAATTCTCCGATGGGGAAAGTTGTTCCACAGTTGCCAAAATAAGATTTCTCTTGCCTCCTGCCTAAGCATTTGAGATTGGCAACTCTCTGAGATGGAACATGGAATTACAAGGGTCATTGGCTGATTAGTACAGGCAGGTCTTAAGCTCCTGCAGTACTGCCTGGGCCTTTCAGTTATCTGTAACTACAGAAGGGAACTTCACATCAGAGGTGGTCTGGCTAAATGAGTACCTTGGACACCAACCTGCACACTACATCCTAGCTGACTTTCACATCTTCCACTCTTCCTCCCGTGGGAAAAGCCACAAGTAGCTGGGGAGTTCTGTCAGCTGTAGATAGTGTCTTCTCTGTCAGAAAATCCACAGCTATTCCCAGGTGCAGCTCAAATATCTCCAAGCAAAGCAGTAAAAAGTGGAGTTCAGTTTATGACAGATTTTCCTGGCTTCTTTACAATAAATGGGAGCATGGAGTTCGTGGGTGAGATCAGACAGCACAGTGTGGTATTGATCTTTCCTCAGCTGTGCAGTTAAGGCTTCTGTTCATACTTCAGAGCAAGGTTTGATCTGAGGAGAGGTATGTGTAAGGGTTTAGAGCTTGTCTGGGACTGTGCTTATGGGGAGATGTGGAACTGACAGAGAGGTGATATCAGCACCTTCTAGTGCCTCAGAAGGGGTATCATGTTCTTCAGATCCAGAGAGAAGCAGCATCTTCACTGATGGCTTTGTCCCACTGCCAGGGTGAGGCTATTACAAGTAAATGGCTTGGTAATAGGAGGAGTTGCAGGAGGGCCCCAGGAGTCCGAGCAGGTGGTACAGCTGGTGATGACAGGCTCAGTCTGTGGGAACAGTATGTGTGCTGGAGACAGCCAGGGAGAACTCATTTTAGCAGGAGCTGGGCAGACTCACAGTCACATGGGCTCTGGCTCAGCTGTACAGCCTGAGCCTCAGGAAGCTAAGAGAACAAAGTTTTCACAACTTGCATATTGCAGCTGGGTGAGCCTACAGCACACTGACTTCATTTCCTGGGGCCAAAGGTTTGTTCTCATAGTCCTATTTCTGCAAGAACCACAAAACAGATGACAACCCCCCCACCCCCCTTCAAATTTCTAATCTGATTGATAGTGTACTTGGAGTTGGCTCAGGAACTGAGTAAAGATTCAGTTTCAGTATTTGATATGAAGTGTTCACTTCTGGCTAATGTTATTTCTGTTACATCCCTCCTTCAGAGCATGATTTAAGAGGACGCTCTGATAGAAGGGCACTGCTATTGCTGACTCTCTTACCTCCTGCAGCATTCTGAATGCAGTATAATTCCCCTGTGAAAAGAACTGATACAAACAATCTCCATGAACTCTTCATACTTGACAGAAACACAGGTGAAGAGACTGATCCATAATAATTAGGAAATTGGGATCAAAAGCAGGCAGGCTTAGCCCAAACTGTTTTACTCAGAGGCAATACTGCAGCTTATAATACACAACTTGATTATTAGAGAACATCCTTTCTGCAAGTGAAGGCAGATTCCAGAGTGGAAAAGCTCCTATAAATATAGTTCTAAGTTCTACCCAAACTGGGTCAGGAGAGCATGAGTTTGAATGGTACTTAAAAGAGCAAAAGGAGAGTGTCATGTGGTGTTGTCCTATTTCTGGCATCACTCCTCAGCTGAAAGACCATTGTCACCTATCTGGCCTCATATGTCACTCAGAAACAAGAAATCACACACAAGGCAGAAATTATATTCCTTTAAATCCTTTTCCAGACAGTAATCATTGCCCTAGTTTAGAGCAGTGGCATCTTCAGTCCAGGACTGCAATGGCTCTGTCAGAGACATACTGATCCATTTTGTATGAACAGTCCTTCTGTTTGTCTCAGATATTGTGTTAATAACAGGCTAACCTGCAGCAGAGACATCCTCCCCCACACTTTGCTGAAGTACTATTACTGAAGGAATTTTAGCACTGAAGTTTCCTCCTATCTTATGGATTTTTCCAGAACAAAAACATTAGCAAGAGCCTGTTACAGCTTGGCATGTTTATATCCTATGTGATTTGAAGGGTAGAGCTTTCATTACATGGCCATAAAGTAATGCTACTTCTCTGCCTCTGAACTCTCTTGGCAGAAAAGTGCAAAAACATTCTAGCTCTGGATTTGCTTTTTTGTCCTTTTTAGGTTTGGGGGTGGCTGTGTTGTCACTTGCTTTTTATTTTGCCTCATAGGATGCAAGTTCTTCAGTACTCCAAGACTTTGTTGTCATTTTCCTGGCAGGTCTTTTATTCTGCTGTTGTCTAGCATCAATATTTAGTATTTTTGAACAGAACAACATAAGCACCTAATGTAAGTATTTTAGTATATAAAAAAATTCTCAACTGAGAAGAAGAAAACCAGATCAAGGTCACAAAGCTGAATCCACAAGGTTATGTAGGTGGTGTTGAATTTGAGCATCACTGTATCTAATTGTTTAGTTTGTGGCAGTCAGAGCATAATCCATGCTCTTGAGACAGGCACCTGTAAGTAAATGTGATGCAGAGGTACCCAAGGTGCTTTAGCATTGGCTAATTGAGTTGCTTTTCAGAGTGGGTTATCACACAGAGCATTTCATGCTCATGACAGTAGAGTTAGTTTGCATTATGCTGCTTGTGGCTGGAGGAGGCTTCTGGTTTCTCTTGTTTCACTTCTGTGTAAAATGAACTACGTTTCTCTGGACTAAGAGGGTGGGAGCAAAGGAATGAGTTGGCTTGAAAGGCATCAACACCCACTTGGGAGGGAGGACTTCTTGATTCTGGTTTCTGCCCTATTTCTGTCTTCATGTTATAATGGTATCGAATAGTCCTGCTTATTTCTACCAGAGTGACTGAAATTTTTCTAGATAAAACATTAATTAAAGTGGAGATAAAATGGACTACTTGGTAATCTTTCCCCATTCTTCCTCTCCTCACCTCACCTCACCTTCACTAGCTTGCACTTGCAGGTCATTAGGTTCAATTAAGTAAGTTAATCAGTGGGTAAAAAAACAATGATCAGGCATTTCCTAGGCTAGAACCTGTTAAATACTCTGTAACATAAGAAGGTAACCAGAGTAACATTAATGTTTTGTCTAAAGCTGGATGAGAACTATGTGAAAGTTGAAACGTTTCCTGGTGAAGTGTTGTCCCACTGACATCTCTAAGACAGAATTCTGTCTTCAAATTAGTGGGAACAACATTCTTTTCCCTTATATTTTATGCATTCCTTTGGGCTTTGATGTTGCATGTCATTTTCATTGGGAAGTGATTCCACATCAATGTGTTCATCATCTAAGGAGTTTGTTATAGAGAGGTAACATGTTGGTTGGTGTTGTTGAAATGTGTTTACACTTCGTAGCATTTGCAGCAATTCTTAAGGGGATAAATGCTTTTGTTTATGTTTGTTCATGGTTGGTGTTTTCCCTCTGTCATTGCAAGCAGCAGATGAAGGAATGTGAATGTAAATGTTCAGTAGTAAAACTGTCCAGTTCTCAGCTGTGACAGATTCTACAACAGGTAGTGACAATGGGTGGAAAAACCCCAACAGTCAGTGAGCCACAAGCCAAATATGTGTCATGTTAATATGGTCTTTTAACTAAGACTCTAGTTACCTTCCAGAGCAAGTCATGACTACACTGACATTTACCCCTTACAAATAATTGCTTTAGGCAGAATCCTCCACATTGTGCAACATCATCTTACTCATATTCCAGTCTTACTTTGATGCTCTGTAACAGGAGCAAAGAAATGTGACCATTGCTTGTCATTCATTCATGAACTGATGACAATTTGCACATAATAGCATGCAGGTCTAGTCAGAAGTGAGAAAAGTAGAGGCAGAATGCTCAGCAGGACATTTCTGGCACATGTGTGTGTCCTGTGATTCTGGGCTGCAGGCCCTGACTGCAGCAACATGCACAAGGCACAGCTGGAGGGATTAGGTACTTTATGAACAAGATTTTTGCCTATTTCTTGGAATTTAATGTTTGTTATTTGACACTGACCATGCTCTGTAGTATGACAACGAGTTTAGAGGCCTTTCTGTAACTTTGAAAGGCAAAGATCTTGCAGGCAAGATGAGATGTGATCACAAATTGTATCTTTGCCATGAGTTTTGGCAGGACTTTGCAGAATTGTTTTGCATATGAATTGTACCAGCTCTGTCTCTCTTTCAGACTTGTCTATCAACAGATCTGTAGTACATGTTGAAGCTGTCAAGGGAGTCTAGAAGGTGTATCAGAGGACATGATTTTGTTACATATAATTTTATGAACAACCACTGATTATTTACCTTAGTGGTGATGTTATGCTGTTCCAGAGACCATTTTTCTTCACTTTGTAGAGACCAAAGTATGCGTCACAAAACTGTTCAGTAGTTGCTACAAAAAGGTTTAGCTGTTGCTCCACAGTGAAAGAAATTTTGAAGAAGAAAATAGTAAAAAATAAAAAATAATCTCCACGTGTTTTATCTGCTCAGGTTATTGGATAGAGAGGGAGAAATACTCCTCTGTTCTCCTGTATGTGAAACTTGGGCTGATAAATACGTTTGCAAGAGCTTCCTGTGTTTAGGCCTGAAGGTGACAAAAAAATACCCCGAGAATCTAAGTAGATCTTGGGGTATTGAATGACTCAGAAGTATTAAGACAAAACCAGTTTTATCTATTCCTTTTCACAAAAACATAGGCCCAAGCAATGCTAGGCAGCAGCTCAAGGGGGTTTCAGGAAGCTGGTAGAAAATACATAACATTCTAGCTCCTAAAAGTAGCAAATGTATAACTTGTTTTACTGATTTAGTCCCAAGTGCCTACCATGGCACAGGCACACTGGGAAGCTACCGTGCTCTGGGTAAGGCAGCACAGATTCTGCCCTATCACCAAGGGCCTGCCATATCTCTTTGTGCTGCTGATAGTTTATTTCTCCTGCAAAAACAGGAAAAGGAGGAAATTTCTGACACTTTATCATGTTTCCTTCTCTAATTGCTCTAGGCACACTTTGTCACCCCAAGATAAACTGCAAAAACTTGCTTGGCCCTGGGGAGAGAGGGAGAATTAATTTGAACAGTCATCAACTGTGTGCACAGCTGCTGTGTGCAACTTGGTCTTGTGTTCATAACAGAACTGTGTGATATAAGGGGTTTGCAAATAGCCAGTAACTTTTTTATGAAAACATAGGTTACTTGCTTTATAACCCATTTGCTGGTTCATTCCCTTGGAGGGAACGCAGCAGCTCTCCCTGTGTGCTCACATTCTTTATTTTTTGCTAGACAGAAGAAAGCAGATTATGGCTTTTAAGAGCTAAGCTTTGACTTTTCTGCAGGTCTGTGTGAGGGGAAACATGTTGCTCTGATGCCTTGAGTGCAAAAATGTTTAGCTTCGAATCATAGGCTGAATACACAAGCTTCAGTAGTCCTAGAGGTAGCTATTTTAGTTCAGTGTTAAGTTTGCCAAAATAACACATACAAACCAGAAGCCAAAAAAGCCATGTAGCCCTTTGTACCTAAAGTGCATTGGTTAAATTCGTTTAGTGTAACCTTTTCTTAAAGGAAGCAAAAGCTGAGTTAAATACTACTATCAGGTGCAGAAGGGACACTTGTCAGTGTCTTATTCCTGGCAAGTGGTGTGGTTTATTTGATCAGTAATGGGAGGACTGGGCATTGGAAAGTCCAGAGAGGCTGCACTTCCTCCCACAATTGTCCTTTGTAATTGAGGAGAGAGTAAACCTAGACTAAGCTTTGTCCAGATGGACTTGGAGCATTGTACAGTGAGAGGCTACAGTAAGCAATTTAACACTCATTAATTGAAAGGTGTGTGTAAGAACTCCCTTCTCAAATTTAACTCTGAAGTAATAACAAGGCTACAAATGCTCCTACATCTATTCACTGCTAGAATTCATATTACAGATCACTGTCATGTAAAACCACTCCTCCTGGAAGAACAGGCAGTAGACCATTCTCCTGAAAGTTATGGTTATTCACTACCTGTTTGAAAACAAGATGATGCCTGAGCATCCCATTTGCTTTCTGACACCCAAGATTTCTTTTCTCATGTGTCTGAAATACTGCATATGGGAATACTGGAATAAAATAGCATAACACAAGCCACAGGGCTCTGCACACTAAGGAGCATTCACAATACTTAAATCAGCACATGTAACCTCATCAGCTTTTCATAGAGTTTCCAAAGGGCATTTAATTTCTAGTGTAATCCTAAGCAGTTCCTGTTTAAGTGGAACACATACATGTAATTTCTACTGCTGATAGCTCCAGCAGAGTTCTTGAGCTGCATTTATGTAGGCACTGAAACAAAGCAGTGACACAGACCATGCATCATTCTTGTGGTCTTCACTTGCTCTTACATAGCAGAATTCCCATTTTTTCAAGGAAGTATTCTGTGGAGTTCCGAACAACTGCATCACTGAGCTTTAAGTGCCTCCTATTCCTCAAAAAAGAAACCGTTGTAAACTAGTGTTGCAGTGCTTGTTTCCTTTTTTAACTGATCAGTGCAATCTCTAACCTGCAACCATTGTAAAACTGCTAATAAAACAGTGTTAGCCACCAATTTTTTTAAGCTCACAGAAAAGAGTTCAACAGTTCCTTTTAGTGGGGAAAACTACATATTCAGAAACATTTCCATCATATGTATTTTTATATTTACCTTCAGCTTGGCATAATAAACACCTGATCAAGGGTGGCTTTTCCATTTTAGACAGAAAACATCAGTGGAACATACACTTGGATTATAAAATAACTAGAAAAGATAGTTCGTGTCCATGTGTGTCTTTTGCCTAATCTTATCTAGTGTAAACTGTTTTCCAGTCTGAGATTTGGGGGGGGTATATGTAGCTAGTTTACATTCCCATAATGCATATCCCAAAGTTTCCTTAGCATGTGCAAAGGATGACAAATATCAGTACTTCATACAACTATATTTAATAAGTTATTACAGAAAAAAATAAAGTCCAAACTACAAAGTTTAAGCAGTTGTAAGCAATAGCAGCATTGAGCTCCATGTTTAGTCACAGTACTGCAGTTCCATACAAGCATTAGTCCAAGCCAAAAAGGAAGAAGCTTTGTTAGAATTACTAGCAAAAAACAATCTAAGAGAACAAGTAATAAAAGATACAGTACATTTAAAATTAGTTGAAAAACAAGTACAGAGATCTTAGCTGTGAATGCTCTAAAAGTTATGTCCATTAGTTTGACAGTAAAATTACAAATATCTAGTACTTTATACCCCAACAGAACTACATCCAGGAAAAAAAAAAAAAGAGCCAAACTTATCTCTTGTTAGCACCCTGGTTTTCTACTTACTGATGAACTTTTGCTCATGTAAATTTGAGTGTGTCAGAACTATGTGACCAACGTGATTTCTGACCAGCTACCCATTTGGGGTATAGAGTAGTCACTAACATGAATATAAAATACTCTGTGGTATGATAGAACACTATAGCAGCAGAGATTAAGAAGTTTGTCTGTTTAAAAAAAAAAAAGAAAGGAAGGAAGGAAGGAAAAGAAAACGGGTTTAGTTGACATCATACAAAATAGCATAAAAGCAACTACATACAAGCCAGGTTAAACAAAAGAGACATTTCTACAAATCTGTGACTAATCTTTCACTCATACCTTGCAAGTAGAGATGTCACAATACTGAAATATTAACATGGGAGCTTTTCCCAGTTAAGAGCCTTTTTTTTTTATTTTTTTTAAATTTTTTTACTACTCTAACAGATAGTGAAATCAGCAAAGTTATTTGCTAACTGCATATTTGCAATACAATTTGTTTTAGCCCATGCCTTGCTAGCAGGCTATAAAATACAAGCATGTTGGCAGAAATATAAGCATAAACTTTGTACCACTTAGCAGGAATTTTTTATTCCCTCTTCATTCCTTAATCTCCTTTGTTTGCAATTTGTGTACATTCCAACCAGTAGTACCTAATTTGAGTCTAAATTTTACTTCACTATTTGATCTAGTCTATACATTACTTACAGAACTGAACACACAGAGGATACACAATAGACCAACTCTGGGCACATTTCTTCCCACAAGTTCCAGATGAGCCACTCTAACACCCTAGCATAAGTTAGTCTAAAAGGTCATCAGCAACTTGTGGGAGCAATAGTTTTGTCTAGAGAAAGTCATTGTATGCCCTGTTTACGCAACACCAGTTTTAGTCTGGATTGTTTCAGGTGCCAGAACAGAGAGTCACTGGCTTCAGGAAGGGGTTTCTTCTGGCTGCATAGGGAAACAAAGGTGATGTAAATGGAGGTGAAAAGTGTTTTGATACTGGCCCTTGGTATTGCCAATACAAAAGGAAAAAAAAAAAAAAAGGACAAAGACACAAGAGAGGCAGAGAAGAACGGAGAAAGACCAAGAAGCCGAACAGATGTTCGGCCGTGGTGGCAATATGGGTTACAGCATTGCTACCAGGAAATGGCCATTGAGTGTTTGCACTAACTAGAGGCAGCTACCAAGGCCCCGTGGGAGCCTGGTGAGAGACTGGTGTGGGCACCACAGTCTGCTCCACACCACCACTGCGGGCGCAGGCGGAAAGGAAGCTGTGCAGGAAAGGGTCAATTTAACCAAATAAAGAACACGGTGGCAAAATACAATGAAGAATATATATTTTCAGAGGTGCAATCTAAGGCTATTGAAAAGAGAGTTTACTGAGTTCATGACAGGAAAAGTAATGGAGAATTATGCTGAATGGGCAGGGTCAAAAACCCATTGCTCAATAGATTTAGTTCCTTATAACGGCAATAGTGTTTCATCAACACTGGTGGTGTATAAATCTAGACAGCGAACTGGTACTGTGACATCCCTATTATCTCCCTAAATCATTTTGATAAAGGAAAAGGCTTTTCAAAATATCACGGTTTTTCTGCTTCATTCTGTCATTTTATTGCCCAATTCTTTGTTACAATTTTCCAATCACTTTACATAACCAACCATTTTCATCATTGCCACACTATTGTAAACCACATCAGCAAGTTAATACATAAAGCTTTGCATTTCAAAAAACTAGACACTTTAGTAACAATATTACAAAGATTTTAGCTTCAAAAATAACTGAAAATGAAAAAAATAAACTTTTAAAGAATCAGCATCATAAAATTAATTTATTCCAAGTAAAAATACAAAATAATATTAATGACATTGACCAGATATGAAAGTCTCTCCCAGAAACAACTATATTAATGGTTGAGAAAGCACTCCTTAAAGAAAATACGAAATAAAAATGAAAAATATGTAAATATGTTTAATTTTTTTCTTAGCAAAAAATCTTTCTAAAAATAACAATGAAAATTTGTCTCAGTACAAAGGCTACATTACTATTGAAAAAATACCAGCATGAAGAAAAGGTACATATTTGACAGTAGAAAAATGATTTTAGTGAATCACAATGTCTAAAGTCTGCAATGAAAATAAATCTGCAATAAAGATTTATGCCTTTTTTCTTTTCATTTTTCTTTTTTTTTATACAAACAGTACAAACAGTATTGCACATAACAACAAATAGTCGAGGTTAGGTTAGCCTTCAAAAAAATCGACTAGTTCAAGTCTCACATCAGAAAAGGCCACAATAGGACCTGTTGTACCCAGGGGCTTCTTAGTCAAGTTGCAGTTCAGAACTCCTTATTTTAAAAAATAACCTTTTTTTTTGTTTTTTGAAGGACCCTCTTGTAATAGAACATATTAACAACTCAGGGGCACATTCATTTACAAAACAAAAGGGAGCATGTCATAATTTAATAAACTAAAAAAAGTTCTCTTTAAAAAAATACAAACAGAAGAACTCTCACAATTCTGGTCAGTCGTGCAGAATCACACTTGATTATAAATATACAAATTAAGGGAAAATATTCTTTTTTTCACCTTCTATTCACAACTTTCAGCACCAAATGGAGTTTTTGTGTTTACACCTGTTCTCTGTGATGGTTTTGTTTCTGATTTAATCCAACATTACACTATATTGTACATTTTCCAGCTTCTCTCTCTCTCGCTCGCTCTCTTTCTCTCTGGGGGTATTTTTCTACATGAAAGAGGGGTATTTCTTCAAAAAGGTTTACTTCTTTCACATAATTAGGTAGATTTCTGTAGGTTAGCTATGATCTTTAATATTACAGTTATAAAGCTCTAACTTCTTCATTTTCAAAAAAACTCAAATAAGCATGAAAAAAATAAAGTTACCCATCTGTTAAATCATTTTTCTTGCAGAATTAAATTAATATATATTTTTCTGAATAAACTTACTTAGAAAATATCATTTTCTTTCCTATATTTCAAAATTGAGGTATTGCAAAAGATCATGTCAGTCAGAAAGCATGCCTTTTTCTTTAAAAAAAATCATCAGCCAACTGTTGAAAACTGTCTAGATACAAAAAGTAGTGCATAACAAAATGTCTTGTACAGATGAAAAAGAACAGAAAAGACACCTGGGCTGGGGAAAAGCAATATCACAAAACTGCCCAGAAGTAACTTCAAAAGGGATAATTATAATAAGCATTTTTAAACCAGTAAAAAACTATTTTTCTCTTTTTTTTTTTCTCCAAAAACAGAAAAAAAAAAGTCCTTTCAAAGCCAATACTTGCAACTAAACATTGGGAAAAAAAACCAAACCCAACTTACTAAATTCGACACAAAGAAGACATCACAACAAACAAAAAACCCAGAACATTTAAATCTACTATGCGGTGTCATATCCAGTCAGATTGTCCCCAGAACTGCAAAAACAAAGGAGGAAAAAAGAAAACAAAAATAGTGTACACATTCTCACAATCATTAGTATACCAATGTGTTTATATTTATATGCTATCTGCAGCCCCATACTTCATGCTAAAAAAATGTCCACTGTGTTAGCAGGTCTTAATTGTATTCAAGCTTCACAGGATACATCCAGGGATTAGAGAGATAACGCCACATCCACAGAGCAGACATCTCATGTTACTTTTGTATGCAGACATTTCTTTAGCACCACTTTTTTTTTTCTCCTATCTTTCTTAAATGTGCCTAGTTTATTAGTTTGACAGACTATCTAGATTGGTAGTGTATGTACGCTAGCATGAGCTCTTTGGTTTTCTGGACAAGGTCTGCAGCTACGTAAATGATGCAAGCATTAGGAGAGAGATTGTAACTAAGAGCTCATTTCTGTTTATGTACCTGTTATGAACTGTCAAAAATGTGTTAATGTCGGATACAGAGGCTTTTAACAGTTAAAGTTTGATCACAGTACTAGACAGAATCACTTTACTCTATAAAATAAATTGCACGATATATAACAGAGCACCGCAAAGTACTTCATCTACCATCCACAATTTGTTTTAAGAATATCCTACAGCTAGTTGTTTTTTTTTTTAAAATATTTGTGGTAGTATAGGTCATTCTGTAATGGGCTGATCCTAATTTCAGAAGCATTACATTTACTGAGGCATGCCTTCCTCCAGTCAGTAATCAATTCCTTTCTGTTACTGAGTATTTTGTAGCCTACGTAGTAGATTCATAATTTGTGCATTGTGGGCAGGTTTTATATTAGACATATATAAAATTTATTGCATGCAGCAACCTGATTAAGTAAACATGCAGTCAAAAAATATTGACCTTCCTTGGAAGCTTTTCTGTATGCTATACTGATCTCCTTTCAGCAGCCATCACTATTTTAATCACATATTCATTTTTAATTGATACCCTAGCCTGAATAGAGTATTATGGTATTAGTAATACCATTTTAATAGCAGCAAAAGCTATTGCAGCATACATTTACATAACACTAAAAGACCTAACAAAACAAAACAAAAAAAACCCAACAAAACAAACGAAAAAAACCCTCAGCAAAAACAAAAGAAAAAAGTCTGATCCAGCTTATGAGGTATCATCCTTACAAGTCAAAATGGAGAGCAACTAAAGGCTTATTTTCTTTAAGGGTTATTACTACTCTAAATGACCCAAACTAATGATTGCTGAATATCTGTTTAAGTTTTTGCTACATCTGCCACCTACTTGTGAATATTACCTTTGGTAAGTCATCTGCTAGGGGCAAGTCTAAATTTCTGAAAATAAGTGCATGCTCCAGTTTTAAAAATAAAAATAATTATAATAAAAAAATCTTCATCACATACACATCAGCCCAGAGAAGGCTGATGAGAATGGCAGTCTACATAATGTCACTAGTGACAAGTATTGTGTAGGAAATTAAGGTACCAAGCAGATGTTTGTGTGAATCAAAGTGCAAAAATCAGTACAGTTACACTCTGCCGGTTTGTATTATACTGGACACTGAGTTCAGTAATGTGACTGTAAATAATAATAATAGTTAATAAAAAGACCCATATCTTCATTAAAGTCGAGGACGAATGCACAGATTTCCAGAACACTAAGCCCTGAGGCAGCGCTCTCTTTTCACTCAATTTTATTTACTCCAGTACTTGTTGCTGGGCGAGTCCTGGGGTTCAGCTCCAGCGGAACGGGACGTGGCGGGGCCGGTCGCCTCCCTCCTTTACCAGTGGTTTGTGGAACTCTCGCCCAGCACGAGAGTGTATGCTTGCCCAGCAGTATTCACAGTAATACTGCAAACAGGTAACGTTGGCACAAAAGAACGGAGCAAATTTTCCACCACAGCGAGTGCCCTGGCATTCATCACACATCTGATCATCCAGCACGTATGGCTTCACTTCCACCTGCACCAGGAAGAAGAAAAAGAGCTCTAAGATGATTATATTTTAACAGAAAACCTTCAACATTTTAATTCGTTTTGACTCTATTTTCAGAGACTTCCCCCTGTACTCACATTGGTGAGCTCACAGCTCAGTGCTGTGCTCAGCTTTGGGCCCCTCACTGCAACAAGGCCATTGAGGCACTGGAGCGAGTCCAGCCAAGGGCAAGGAGGGCAGCAAAGGGCTAGAGCACATGAGGAAGGGCTGAGGGAGTTGGGCTTGGTTAGCCTGGAGAAGAGGCTCAGGGGTGACCTCATGGCTTTCTGCAACTCCTTGACGGGGCATGGAGAGAGGTGTGGGATGGTCTGTCCTGCCATGGCTGCAGGGAGAGGACTAGAGGGAATGGCCTTGAGCTGAGCCAGGGCAGAGTCAGAGGAGATGTGAGGAGAAATGTTTTCCCTGTGAGGATGTTCAGGCACTGGAATATTGCCCAGGGAGGTGGTGGAGTCACCATACCTAGAAGTGTTTAAGAGGCATTTGGATCTGGCACTGGAGGATATGGTTTAGGGTTTAGGGTTTCCAGCAGTGACAGGTTAATGGTTGGACTTGATGACCTTAGAGGTCTCCTCCAGCCTTGAGGATTCTATGATTCTACTGAGGGTTTTCCACTGATGCAGGATTAACCCAAAGAGGTTGGTAGTTAAATTTTCATACCAACCACTTTACCTGTCAGAAAATCTCAAGAAAGAAGGGTGTGCTCTCATAACTATTCAACATCTCTTCAAAACGTTAGGTGTGGGAAAGTACTAAGATGGAAGTACAGCAAAAATAGCATCTCCAAGGATTTGCCCACTGTCCAAGAAAACTCCAGGAAAGTGAATACAGTTGTTATGGGAACAGGAAGAGAAATTATATAAAGAAAAAAATTATATCCCTAAACTTCAGAGGTCTGGTGAGTTTCAGAGGTTTTTTTTTCTGTGAATTGCAAAATGCAGGACCAGATTAATAAGACATTCAAACTGAACAAAATTAAATGCACTTGTATTAAATACTGTCCCTTTTCTGCTGGCAAAATTCACTATATAAAGATTTTTAGCTCCAGAAATGCAATAAAATTTCACAGTGGTTCCAACTAGGGCCTTGCAATCAATTACAAATAGGCTGGAGAGCTGCTGACTTTTGTCCTACACTCAGCTGTAAACCTCTTGGGACTGGGATGTCTTTTGTTTTTAAAGCACTTTTGCCAAACACAGCAGGATGATGCATGACTAGGCACTTGCACTAATACTATTACAGAAGCTGACAACATACAAGTTCCCTCCTGTGTGTCTGTTCCTATGAGTCAAGCCTACACATTTAAATTGGGAGTTCATTCACTCTGGGGAAATCAGGAGTTCATGCATGTGTAATTCTTAGGGCTCTGTGATGCTATTTATAAATTGGCTTAAGTACAGACAACTGCATTAAAGTAGAGAGAAAAAAGTGGATATATACATTTATTATCAATAATTTTGCTGTAACTGCATAAATGCTAGTCCAGCATCATTTGTATACTGCACAGGAAACTTGACTCTAGAAACACAAAGTGAGATACTAAGTTGAAAAACAAGAAACATATCCTACAAAAAAAGTTTTATGTTGAATTTTACTTCAACTTATCCTCATCAGACTTCAGCAAATGTTACTAATTTGAAGTAAAGCTGCTGTAGTGAATTACATTTCTTGCCTATGGCACAGCTAGAGCTGCCAATCTATTTTTTTCTTTAATTGCACTCTGCTACTAGTATAGCACGGAACAAGTCTGAATAACTGCCATTTTGCATATCAGGTGCTATATCACTAAAATTAGAAGCATCATGTAAAATAAAACAGCACCTCACTGTCTCAAATGAAATTGGAAGAAAGCAGGTCCAATGTCCAGCACAACTCTAGATCTCCACCTACTCACATTTCCCAGGCATGAATTGTAAAGGTTTGAAATAGAGTATCTCTCTGTCTTTCTCTCTCTCTCATGTCTTGTCTTGCCTTGGTTACTAGTGAAATAATTCTAAGAATGCATATGCTGTACAGTTCAGGGATTTCAGTATATTAGGTTTAAATACTGAGATTTAAGGACTTAATGAAGAGACTTTATACTTCAAACTCAGATAAATCTATTTTGAAAACAGATAAAATATAATCAAATAAACTTGAATTATCAATTAAGCAAGTGAAAAAAAAACCCCAACTGATGGAAAAAATTACTATCCAGGATCTTTTGTGGTTTTAACCTAAATCTTAGAAAGAAACTCCTAGTAAGCATGGTTGATATATATGTATCTTAAAGGGTTCAGCGTGAGATTAAGACTCCAAAAGTAATCTCAATCTCTGTGACATTTTTCAGAATTCAATGGCCAAGAAATGTTCAGGAATAGCCTTGTCTTAGTTAACGTAGTATGCTGTATAAAACCATGGAAAAATAGCTGGAGGACTTACAACTCCATGACCTCCTCAAACACAAAGTTCAATTCAGACTTTTAAAGAGAAAGTCACAAGTTTGAACTTTGCAGCTGTGTGGATTTAAGTGCATAGTGCACATAACAGACACACCCAATACCTGCCAGGCTGCCTGCTGAAAGAACAGTTTCTATCAGATTAAGGAGAAAACAAGCCATCCCTATGGGAAAAACACACAGCATCAGTGCATGCTCTGTTCCTTTGAATAATTCTAAATGCTGGGCCCTCAAAAGCACAGTTTGTTTGTATGTGTAATCAAGAGGTGAAGACAGAAGGCCTAAAGGGAAAAAAGAAAGCTTGGAAATTAAGTGATGTTTTATTTTCATGGATTCAACTCAGATTTCAGTGAATACCTTAACTTCACTCTATACTTGAAAAGCCCTTTAGAAACCAGGATTTTGTATGGACTAAACAAAACCAGCTCATTTCCTTCCCTTCTGCCTATTAAGCATCTATTGGCATGTGGTTTTAGTTAAATAATTCTCAAGCTTTTTGAGGTCAGCATTACCTATTTTACTTATAATAAACCTGTACTTTAGGGACCTCATGTCTAGACATACATTACCAACAGAAAATGGTGCCTAATAATAGCAGAAGTGTCAGAAGATATCTAAGCAGTCACTGAAGTAAAAGTTGCTGATGCACAATGAACAAATATCTAACGGAGGAGAAAGTAGCTGGGAAATGCTATGGAATTTGACCTACAGAATTCAAAACAAACCCAAGAACAAACAAGCTTACAACCATTTTCTAGGTGTGGTGCTAAACAGTTATTTAAGATGTTTAAAATAGTTTTTTTTTCACTCTGCTTTAGATGCTTATATAAGCTTTGAAAGAATGAACAAATGTCACCTGAAGAACAAAGCTTACAGTCTTCTCCAAATAAAAAATGATGGGTTTAGTTTCTGTAAAGTTTTGTACCAACCACTCTGGCCCATGTTGCTTTACTTACCCGTTTATCAATGTCATTGTGTTGGAGCTGAACAAAGCGAGCACTGATAGCAGCAATATAGCTCTGCTGGTTGGAGAAAGCCACTCTGCCAGCACCTTTTGGATACTTCAACTCTGGGTCTGTATCAATGCCAGCATAGCAGACACCTCCATATAAACGGTCCATAATCATTGCCAATTCAACTGCAAGAAGTCAATTGTTAAATATAATAGATTTAACTTAAATAATAGCATTGCATTTGGATTGCTGCATTTAAAAAAACCACCATTTGTCTTAGCATACTTGTCTTCCAAAGTCTAAAATTGCAACTGAGATGCTAGTTTTAACAGATTGAACCAACCCCACTTGAATTATAGTAAAATATAAAGGCAAAAAAACCACCAGAATCTGTAAAAACAAACTTGGTGTGACTGAAGCATGACAAAAAATGCAATTCCATTGTTAAAATAAGTATCAGATCAACTAGTGTTTACAATATGGCAAATGAAAACTGTGGTATTAGGGATTGGGAATTCAGGATCTCCTCAAAATCCAGCCAGGCTTGTTAATGCTAGTTTACATGTAAGATCACTCAAAGATATTTCTGTATTTAGAATCTGATAATTTGCCCTAAGTATTGAGGTTCAAAAGACATTAAAGAGGTTGTTTACATTTGAAACAAAAATTTTGCAACATCAGAAGTTACTGCAGCTAAAGCAAACCTACATTTTGGGTGTAACTTCAATGAGTATTTTAGTAGAACTTTATCTCAACTGGAGTTCTTTTAAAATGGTTTGCTGCTTCTTCTGACACTAAGAATAACTCAAAGAAGTTAAAAATATCATTCATAAGACAGGATGAGTGCATAGCTGAGGAAACACAGGAGGAAAGGTAAGGGAAAGAACTGAAGGAAGTGGAAAAGAGGCTGAAGAAAGCAGAACAGAGGATGTAAACTGTGCAAGGACACATGGTCACTCAGCCAGGTTCACCACAAAAGCAGATAGGCAAACAAATCTGTCAGATGGATGAGGGACAGATCCCCACAACACAATATACTGGGACCTAGACAGGCCCTGCCAAATCAACCATTTCCTAGGGCTAATGTGTGAAAACACATTCTGTAGCAAGTTACAAATTAGCTACCCAAGATAAAATGAAAAAAACTGCAAAAATAATTAAATATATAAATCCTACTGGGTCTCGCAAAATTCTCATTCGTAAATTATACACAGAATAAAGACAATTTAAAATTGAGTGGGTATGTGTGTTTGTATAAATTTGTGTGTGAAGCAAAGACCATGTGCTAATTTCTCCATTTGCAACAAGCAAACACACGTTTGACTCATTGTACCAAACCAGGTAATACCCTCGCTGCAAACAGTAAGGAGAAACTACCAGCAAAATGTAGTAGCTAGTAGATTCTTCTGCTTTTTAATGGTTGGGAATCATCATTTGGGTAGTGATCTCAGAAAGTGACAGTACAGAATAAACATCAGAAACAGCTAAAAAACATTTACAATAGTAGTTCCACTCTGGCCAATAGACAAAGCATGTATAGGATTCCAGGGCAAGAAAACCATGCAGTGTTCAGATATTTTAGGAATAACCTCAGTACCAGATCTTTAAAGCTGCAAACAAGAAAAACTGGAAACTGTTTGTCTTCTTTGGAGAAGTTAACTATTTAAAGGCATCAGTTTTCAAATGTAATGCATTTCAAATGTGATCCATGACAGGCCAAATGACAGTTTTATAAAGCCTACCATTAGAAATGAGGTAATGGTTAATTGTTACTATTTACATAATTACTGTCTTCCAATTGTGCCTTATTTTAAAATGGTAATCAAAGTGAAAGCTGCCAAGAAATCTGGACTAGGAGAAATTTTACTGTCAGCAGTGGCTAGGGGACCTTGTGTACAGCTTCTGAAAGACTTTTTGGATTAAGAGAAAGAAAAAGTGAGGAGCTGAAGATCTAGTGGGCTGGAAAGTGGCTGCAAGGAAACCTGATGCAGAAGTCTTTCTTCCAGACAGTGACTGAGAGGCCTTTGTCTACTACAGTGCTGGAAAATCAGGATTAGGGTTGAGAGGATGAAAACGAGAAACATGCAGCTAACTTGGAGAGAGGATGGAGAGGGACTACTAAACAGAAGTAAGGGCTGCCAAGTGTTTTAACTTGCTTCATTACCTTGTCATTAGTTCACCAAAAGAGTAAGGGTTAGGAAGAAAGAAAAGAATATCAAGCTACAGTTGGGAGCAGTGCTGAAAAGGGGCCTTCAAAACAAAGTGGGGGCTGCCAGGAGATCTGGGCTGGGATAAGTCTTTCATCTGGCCAAAGGCTAAGGAGTCTTGTCTATGACTCTGCAAATAAAAGTGAAGAAAAAAATTGAGGGGGAAAAAAGCTACATTCAGAGTGAGTCTGGAAAATAGTCTTCAGTGTGGGGCCACCACGTGACCTGGGTTGGGAGAAATTTTTCTTCTGGACAATGGCTGAGAGGCCTTGTACATACCTCCATGGAAAAATTAGGGTAAGGTTGAATAAAAGGGAGAAGTCATAGAGCTGACGTTGGAATTGGTTTGGAAAGGGGCTAGTTTGTCTTCTAGTCAAAGGAAAGGGGAGCTTGTCTGCATCTCAGCAAACAAATCAGGTTTACATTACAAAAAGCCAAGTTCTAGCATATTATGCAAACTTGGGAAAAACTGTTTGGACTGAAAATCCTAATTAGCACCCTATTTAAAAGGTAAAATATGCTCACAGTTTGAATTTTATAGACAAGAAGACACTCCTTGACTTAGAAAGCAAGCTAGGATTTTTGGAAGAGACAGGGTATATTTTCTGCTCTTTTACACATACAATATATCTTTTCTCATCTTTTATGCTTAATCTGGAACCTCTTACTACTTGCCCTATATTTTCCTTCTACTCACCAGCTCGGAGGGGCCGTGGAACTCCTCCAACAAAGATGGTTTTTCTTGGATCCAAAGGCTGAGACCCATCCATCACAAAATCACTGTCACTTAGGTTCCAAGGTCGAATTTGCACCTGTATTAAGGATCGTTTTTAGTAGAGGAACTTGACCACTCAATTAAAATTAAGAAACAACTGCCAAATCTTTCTATAATTAAAAACCAAATTTTTAACTTGGCAAAAGCAGTAAATGGGTGGTACAAGGACAATTTGAGAACATCAGTTGTCTAAACATCTGGAAGAAAATGGACAATTTGTTTATGACCTCTAGAGGCCAGACTTGAGTTAAACTTCATCACCACAAATTCCTACCCCTGGTAATCCTCTGCCCCTAATCGCCATCATAATAGAAAATCTGTGAAAAGACTTTTCAGAGACTTTCCATTACCATCTCTGTGCAATTACAGTTGCAGTTTGGGCTTCTGGATTTCCTAAAATCACATACAGCGAGCTGCAAATTTTAAAGCACTGATAGCAGTGAAGATAAAGTTAATTTCTGTGCTTGGATACAAAAGGAGTGTGAATGCCTACTGCTATTTTGCAGCAAGCAACAGAGTTGATAAGAAGCCTTTAGATTATACAGAAAAAAACCCCAAACTGCTCAGAAGTTACTTGGATAAAGCAGTTCATCAATGCATTTTTTCTAGCCTCGAAATCACACAAGATCACCCACTGTGCTGTAATATTGGGTTGTTCATTCCTCTGTGTAAGCATTTTAACAGCAGTTTCAAAAGGCAGCACAGTTTTTATCTTATTTGTCTGTAGTTTTCATCTAATCTGTATATATCCACAGGCACAAGAAAGGATATGTTAGGGATGTGAACAATAAAAACAGGTTACTGTATGTCTTCTATTCCACTCTAGCTGTCTGCAGCACTTGCTTGGACTCTGCAGTTTCTCTAAGGTAAATGAAGCCTAAAATATAAATTGATTACCTATTGCATGCATGAAAAATAATAATTAAGAACCCTAATGAAGTACAGAGGATATTCGATGTTCTCTGGATTTTAATCTGGTGAGGTTTAAAGTTTCTTACTTTCATCACATGAGGCTTTTTTTTCTCCCAAATAATATAAATGGAAAATTACAATCCCATTGTTTTACAGCTAACATTGTAAGATACCAGAAGTACAGAGTATAAAAGTTAATTGAACATGGCATTTATCAGAAAGAAGCAAATGTTAAAACTGTGTTAGGCTGATACAGAAAGCCAATTCCATGTCCCAGCAAGGACAGCCACAGGAAATGACAAGTCAATTAACTGTGAGGATTTATTTATTTATTTATTAACTGAAAAGAGCAACAGCAAACAGGTTAGCAACCAGCAGAAGTGCCATGGCATAAGCTACTTACTGGTTTATCCTTGATTGTGGGACTTGACACACATAGGTAAAGTTTCCCATCTTCTTCCAGACAGGCATCTATCAGAGCTTGTACAGAGCTTTCCTCCTGGAACAGGAGAAAGGCGTAACCTTGGAAAGGATAAGAGCACAAGAAAGAAAAGCAACAGGTTAATTTATAAAGCCTTTTTTTGTAAACAAACTCAAGAAGTGAATAAGATCTACAAATGATAAATGACTGTTAAGACTGCTAGTTTGTTTTCATAAATTAAATTGACCAAATAGATCATACCCTCACACAGTATTGATTTCAGAATGGAGACAAGGGTGTTTGCTGCATCTCAACATGCTTATTTGATTAATTAATGATTCTGAGTAGTGAGAATACAGGCTGGTGAATAAGGGCTTCTCACTACCCAACAACAGTTTCAGAACTATTTATCAGTGGTATCTGCTGGTATCTGTGATTATCATTTTACAATAGAAACACCAAATTTCTAGTTACTATATACCAAATTCTAGAAAAAAAAGGGGCAAAAAAGTAGACAGGTAAACAGAAAAATAGACTTGTATGCTTACATAATTAAACATGAAAAAAATGCTCACCTAAAAACCATAAGCCTGAGCAAAAATGAACAGCTAGCATTGTGCTTTATTATGAGTCAAAGACCTGATGATGTTACTTACATATAAATAAAGCACTTCAAAAGAAAGAAGAAAGTCCACTAAAATTGCTCCAAGTGATTGAGAATTTTAGGACTTTAAATGAGCCAGTAAAACCAAGCGTGTGTGTGGCACTCAGTGAAAACTTTCCAGACTTTTACTCAGCACTGTTAAATTTCAACGAAGATTTGACCCAAGCAGCACATGCTTCTGCTGCCTCAGAAGTGAAACTCACACAGTCCCCTCTGCACTCAGCAAAGCCAGGACTTGAATGAGCTGGACTTGAATACATCTGTCTGGCTGAAAGGACTTCCTATGGAGCATGCACTGCTCCTTTGCTCCACAATCAGTGCAACGTAGTTTTCTCCCTGAGAGTGAACATGTTAGCCGTGACCTTTATAATCTGGCACTTGTGTGTCTTACAGACTACCTCTTTTCCCAAAATCCACAGCAATTAGAGACAGCTGGAGTTGAAGCAGGGACTGCTGGAGTTCCTATGCCTAAGAGTCTTGACGCAAAGTAAGTGCCGACACGATGATACACCATATTTACCTATCAAACCACCTTTGATATAGCCATACACAGTCTATTTGCTATTAATATAGTAGTGACTTACCAAGATTTTGTAGAGTATTGAGTGAATACTGTATGAATGTCCTTTTTAGATAAAACCCACACAACTCTGATTAATAAAAGAATTTAAGACAGACACTGAAAAAGTGTTTTTCTCTGTAGAGTTGTCTACCAAACAACAGTTATCTTTGGCCCTGCTATCTGTAGTCCTGCATGACTTCTCAAAGAATATTAAATTCTCTGCAGCTGTTTGGTTTTAGAAGCAACAAGGTTTGCACTAACATGATTATAGCCCAGGACACACCTAGAAAGACTGACTTATCCAAGAAAACAAAGTAGTTTGATCATCATTCTTGCCAGCAAAAAAGGAACTTGCGTACTTGGAACTGGGAGTAGATTAAAGATATGTCTGAATAAAAAGTGAAATTCTTCTTTTAAAACAATCCCCTAAAGATATAAACACTCTTCAACATTTCAGTTTTAGACTTTACAAAACTAAATAGATTGAATGAGTATGAAAATAATAAGCTTGCCATCACTGTCACTTCCAGCTTCATTCTATTTTCCATCCATGCACTTGTTATATTTTCTTCCCTCCATACCATCCCTTCTGTTTACATCTAATAATGACAGCAAAAACTTCATACAAATTAAAGCATCTTTAGTTCAGCCATTCATAGAATCATCAAGGTTGGAGGACACCTGTAAGATCATCTATTCCAACCATTAACTTGGCACTGTGCTCCAAGCCCTAAACCTTAAACCATATCCTCCAGTGCCAGATCCAGACACCTATTAAAGAATTCCAGGGATGGTGACTCCACCACATCCCTGGGCAACCTATTCCAGTTCTTTCAGCCTTACAAAATGTCCCAGCCAAAAACCTGGACACATGGAAAAGACTACCATGGCAACTACACCTCTAAGGCCAAACAATCCCAGTTTAATCCTCAACCCAATCCTTGCTTTATATTGTAGATAAATGCCTTATAAGAAAAACTCCCAGAAGATGCAGTGCAGATCTTTCCAGTACTATGAAAGCCAAATAAGAACACATGTACATTTATGCATGTGTTAAAAGAATGGTTTACAATGTATTTGAAATAGATTTAACCATGTAGGATTTATCTCCTGGCCACACCAGAAGATTTGAAATCTAAAAAAATAGGGGTTTGTTTGTCATGGACTTTTGTAACCTTTAACCAGGAAAATATTGGAAATTTCTTCAGCATAAAGTCAAAGTGAAAATTTGAAAATGTTTCTTATGGCTGAATTACTTATCAAAAATCCGGGCAACAGTTTACGAAGCTTTTTCATTTTTTTCTGGGACATTGTAAGAGGTTACATCTGTGGTAGTTGGAGTTGACTGTCATTTGGGGGTACATTAAAGAATTCTCACAGTAGGTGAAATTTAAATAAATTACTTTTTTTTTGCACGGGAACAAACCACCATTTTTAATAACTTCAGCCACATTTAAATTAGAACCAGAACGCCAATCTGCAAATTCCCAGTAATTTTATTTCTGTATTTAAACGCCAGGTTTGGCTATAATTTTATAAAACTTTTAAGAGTATTCTTTCCTGAAGAGATTCTCAAAAATGTCTATTTCAGGCATTTTATCCTGTTCCACAATTTCTATTTCTATTTCTGCTACACACAATGAGACATGCGCCTAATCCCCCAAAAGCACGGACTGCATGGCCAGCTGACCTCTAATTCTCACAACGGTCTGTTAGAAAAGCATCTAGATTGAAAAGAACATTTATGTTTAAAGACAATGGGTGACACAGAATTAATAAGAGGATCAATTTCTAAACCAAAAATGTATTAATCCAAGTAACTTGAATTATTTAGCAGATGCTGAAAGTTGTTTCAAATTCCCCATCGAGCAGCAAGTGCTTCAGCACATTCTCCATTCTGTGCTTCACAAATATCATATCACTTAAAGCATAAATCTACTTCCCAAGAAGGAAGAGATTTGATGAATTTCAAAATTTTAAATCCTATACAGCAGAACCTTAGTAGCCTACTGTGGAGGAACATTGCTGGCAAACTTCAGCAGTGATCCTTTCTTACCTGACTAGACATTCTAAAGGTTTGAGGGCTTGAGGGTTTGCTCCTGACTCAGATTCCACAAAGTAAAGCAGGCAAGATATTTGAGGCCTCAGAAAACAGCAAGCTACCTGACAACAGCTGAATATTCTATATACACAGATACATGGAGATTGTTTCTTCTCGGCAGAGTAGAAAGGATGCAGAAAGGATCCTCCTCTGTTGGAACGACACATCGCTGAAGTGCTGACAATAAACACTGTACTTTGCCATTCTCTGGGAAAAGGCAACAACATATTTTGCTGTCAGAACAGTCACTACAACCTTTGAAGGGGTACAGAAGAGAGGGTGAGGAGAAAACCAGTTTCCCTGGATTCTGAACCACAGCCTACAAATTCCTCAGCCTTGAGCTCCAGGATGCATTATTTTATGGAAAGCAGTACAAGAACTAAGCTGCTTTGAAGATGTCCCATTCTGACATCAAAACAGTGACACAATTTCCGTGCGAAAGGATAATTTAGTCCAGTTGGTCTAATTTCACTTAACCTTGCTGAGAACAAACTGGAAAATCTAGCATATATGCTGTGTCCCACAAGCTTGAAACAAGGTTGTCACTTAAAATGCAAGATACACTTGGAACCAAATAATGTTGTTATAGTCTGACAAATGCATTTTTTCCAGCCTAGACAGCCTGGAAAAATCTCTGTTTCAATTAATATCAACATAGGCATATCTTCCCTAATGATGGGAACCTTTCTGTATTACTTGAGAGTACATATAGCTTCAGTGACCTCTTCAAATCAACATGCTAGATGGAAAAGCTTATTAAGGTGCTTATTCTGCCTTTCTATTCATATTTTTATGCTAAAAACTGGCATGTTGGTACCAATCACAGGCATTTTGGAGTTTCAGCTAGTAGAGCATCATGCATGTCTTCTGCCCATCCTTCCTCAATGTAATTAATTGAGAAGAACCACTCACAACCTTTATTAGGGCAGAGTGAGCATTAAGGGTATTATGCCCATGAAATTAAACATACAGGCCTTGTAAGTTTAAGAGTTTAAGTTTAAGCTTACAGGCATTGTCAGACCATCCAACTTAGCAAGCCATACACAGCTGGTAGGGTTCATCAGAAAAGAGTATCTTCTTGTCTAAACCAAAGTACTTCTAACAGTTAAAGACGATCCTACTTCATGCCCATCATGGCTCATCAAAAGACTGACAGCATTTCAGAGCATCCGTGAATAAAGCATGCTTAAAATAGAATTTTTATACTCCTCTCAGTTTAAGTGATTAATTCCTAATGCTATGAGAGCAAAAGTTGTCTGAACAGTCTCCAGATAGTGATACAGGAATATTTCAGAAAGGTACTGATGGAGTAATTGCACGGATCTCACTAAATGAAACCCAGAATGGACTGAATTAAATCCAGAGTTTTTCTTGGAAGCTTCAGTTAATTGTGAATTAGTTCAATTTCCCTATAATAACCAAAGTGTACCATTTTATACTCAACTTGTGAACACTAAAATAATTAATAAGTTCTTTAAGTTCTTGCATTTGAGAAAAACAATATATAAATTGCTGTTCAAATACATCAACCATGAGCTGCATCTCCTAGTACAAAACCAGCACTTTGGCAATCAAGTGTTATATAGCCAAAGGGAAGGATGAACCTATTTCTGGTTCATCCTTTCAAATAAAGCGAAAAAATTGCAATGAAGAATTATATATAAGGTCAGAGAGTATTTGAACATCCATGCCAGATGTCTGCATATCATCTATTTATTTCCTATATACCTGACCTCAAACCCATAATTCCCCAAATTCAGCCCTTATAAAATCAGATATAGAAATCATATTCTAATGGTCATGTGTTTTCAGCTTTATAACACTGAAGTTGGGTGGAAGAACTAAGAGAATGAAGAGAACTTTCTCTTTGCTTTACATGCTGCATAGCAAGTCAGAACAGCCTTCGGGTAGTCATGTTTTCATTTCGTATGCAAAAGGGAAGGACTACTTATGCTTGAAGAAAGTTAAACTACCTTTGAAGCACATCTTTCATTCATTTAGAATGAAATGCCTTTTATGATGCTTTTATAAGCTTCAAGATTACAATAAAATCTACCATCAACCTAAGATTTCATATAAAAGTGTTTCCATATGTATATATATACTTCATGTTATTATGCAAAAAATAAGATAGTTAAACTGTCAAAGAAAATGAATGTTCTAGTCTCGTGTCTTTGGGTTTATTTTTGGTTGAGATACTGCCTCAGAAAAGTAGATTTAAATAGGCTTTATTTTTTCATGAAATATAAATTTCACTTTCTTCTTTTATTTTTCTTCTAGATTTTTAAAAATAATTTTGAATTGAATTATGGTTGTATTTACTAGAACTTTCAGAATCAAGCTGTTTTAAAAGCCCAGAGCAAAGGAACATTTAGAAACAGTGTGAACCAAATTTCTAAATCAGCTAATGTGATGACAAGGGTCATTGCTCAAAGTCACCTTAGTAATCTTATTAGAAGATGCTTTGAACATGACTAAAACACATTTCTAAATCCAAAGATGAAACGACTATTTAAAATGAAACTCAATTTTGAAAAATACAAATCTGAGGTGTTAAAAAACCTGCACTTCCCTTTAAACATTGCAGTGACACGACTGCATTTTCAAAAAAAACTTCAAAGGCTTTAAATACTTAAGGAACCTCAAAATAGAAAGGGCTGTAATCTCACTTAGCTACTGCAGAAGAGTGAAATTATGTATTAGTCAGGGCTGCAAAGATTAATTTCTTTTAGTGGGTCTAATTTTAAATGGCAGTGTATGACCCTGTCAGCTGATTCCTTTCTCTAAAAAACAAAAGGTGTATAAGAAGTAGGAACAGTTACAGTGAGTCTCCTATTGCATTTACATTTTGTGTGCTTTTCATGAGTACCAGACTCAGTCTGGTACTGAAGGGACTGGAGGGAATGGCAATAAACTGAGACTGAGATTGAGATTTGATGTTAGGAAAAATGTTTTTCCTGTTAGGATGTTCAGGCACTGGAATATTGCCCAGGGAGGTGGCGGAATCACCAGATTTGGAAAAGTTTAAGAGGCATCTGGATCTGACACTGGAGGATAGAATTTAGCATTTAGAGGTTACAGCAGGGACAGGTTAATGGTTGGACTTCATGATCTTAGAGGTCTCCTCCAACCTCTACAAGTCTATGATTGTTCTTGGGATGTGGGAGAGGTGCCCCAATGTTTCCTCTGCACTTCAGTGCTGAATAGAAAGGATAATATTTTGATAATGCAGCTAAAGATTTATAAAGTCCTTTCAGTTCCAAAATACGTCAAGAAGCAGAAAAGATTTTCTAGACATCATTACTTCAAGACTTTCACCATTTATGGGGAAAAAAAGCCCCAAAACACCAGTATACATGTACCATCTCAGTTTGTCCTGCATTAAAAATACTCCCACCCACCTGTATTGAAAAAAGCAAAGACTGAAATAAATTACTCGGGTTTCTTTTTAAAACTAAAAATATTCTACAGGCATACTGAAGCGTCTCTTTATGTGGCATTTTATTTCTAAACTAGTGTAAAACATTGCAACAGCAAATTTATAGGGTTGTCTCCTCTTTCAAAGGTCACAGCCATTTTAAAAACGTCAGACTTCAGACTGCAACATGATCTATAGCAGCTATAAATCAGAATTAAAGGGTATAAAAACATAAAAGAAAGGCTCTAACATGGTTACTGTACTTATAAGAGTAGTCACATGAATTAATCATATGACAAAGACTAAATTTTTGATGAGGCCAAAGCTATCTTTGTGAAGTTTACCAGGTCAGTAGCGTGACAAAACAAGCATTCACATTCATAAATATAAAACCCCCAACTAAATTCAGAACTGATTTGGGTTTGATTTTGGTTTTCAAAGCCAATATGCAATAGTGACTGCTCTGGGCAGAGCAGCTCATGGTCATCATCTGGAGGGGTCACGTCTGCTGCTGCTGCTTTTACTCAGAGCAGATGGCTGAAGAGAGATCAGTTTCCAAGTTTGAACAAAACCTGTTACTCTTCTTTGCAAATAACCCAATTTCCAATTCTACTCCAAGCAACATGAACATCAAAAAAATTCTAAAAAAGAAATATAAACGGTCTGCTTGATTTCAGCTTCTATTTCAAGCACAGTATCAGCATGAGGTAAAATAGATTTTCAAGGGAAAAGAAGGTCCAAAAATCAAGGCTGCCTTTTAGCTGAAGTCAGTTATTTTTAATTAAATCCGATATTGGGTTTTACAATGGTTTTCACTTTAAATGGTATGTTCTTCTTCAAATTTGTTTTTAAAGAAGAAAAAAAACAGTGCTTCCTAGAGCTGCTGATACACAAAATACTTGGGGCTGTTATCAAGAGTTTTATTGAGTGTAAAGTACTTCAACCAAAGACATCCCATGTGATATACACAGACCAAGCCACAGAAGAGCAGAAATTTTGTATGATTCTAATTCTCCTGTGAGCTGTAAGACATTTCTCAAGGCAGAATGCAGAGCTTCAGTACTAGGCTTTGACTTTCCTTCTTTTAATCAATTAATCAGTTTGTCATTTGCTGTTGTGGTGCTGTTAATAACTGGTTTGAATGTTCACTCACATGTGGATTGTTCTCATGATCTAGTTTGTTCAAGTTTCTTGCCTTTGTTGACTATATGGCAAAGATGCAGCTTGAAAAACCTTCCTTAATAACAGAAGGTTTTTCCAAAACTGGATACCATAGAACAACAAATTCTTCTCTGAACCAAAACCCCCTAAAAGCATTTCTGGTGAGTAATATTTCTGGGAGATCAGAATGGTACATTTAAAATAAATAATAAAACATTGGACTTACCAAGTCCTCTAAGCCATCATGTTTTTCACTTTATTAAACGAAACTGCACAGCCTCCACTGATATACAACAGAGTACTGGTTATACTATTTTGATATATCAGTACTCATATACATTGTAGGTCTCCAAACTAGGTAGAATTTGCATGGTATCAAGCAGACAATCTGCCAACCACAGCACTGAGGGGGCTGAGACACCAGTTCTGAGCTGCTCCTGCCTTCTGAGATCAGAGAGAGGCACATACACTGCCTTGGGCAGAGGCATCCACAGCATACCCAGCACCTGATACATTCCCATTGCTAGTCCTAACTTCTCCTAATCCCTTGAGAAAACACAAGTATAATTTGGTATATCTCCCTTGATAAATTTATGATTTGTATATTCTGATAATCTTGCACTAACTTTAGATTACTGCATCATTATTTTAAAGGTAGAACTGTGTGCATCACTGCAGTGATTCTAGGAACTGAACATATAGTATTATAAACATAATGCTCGTAGGAATTTATAAGGAGAGCACAAGTTGCTAATGCATGAAATGTTTGCAACTGATCCTAGGAGTAGGAAACAACTTATTTTTCACATGAACTGCAGAAACAGTGGCCACACTGCAGTGCTAGTACAGAATCTGTCTCTTCACCACCATCCCCAATCATCCCCTTAATGATTTGAAAGAGTAATTTGGTGCTTCATAAATTCTTAGCAAAATAAAACTTAGCACAAGCTACTAGCAAAGCACAAAATATCATCAAGTCCTCAACACCACTACTCATAGGACTGCTTTTATCCTGGGACCCATAATATTTACAAGATCAATTCATGTATTTCCATTTACAAAGCAAAAGAAAAGGCAACATTTAATAAAAATCCTAGGGGTTGTGTGCAACCCACAGTAAAATCTATTTGGCTTTAGTAGTGCTTAGTGACAATCAGACAAGCATTTAACTACCATTTGACAAAAGTGGTCTTGTTGCTTCTAGATAGATAAGCAATGAAAAGCTTTTTCTGTACTTAGATATGTCCAAATTATTGAAAAAGAGTCCATACATGCTTGCTAAAAATTGTGGGGTTTTCAGGAAGAAAAAAAGTAATTCTGCAGCAACCTAGCAACTCTGAAAGGAAATGACATTTGTTGAAAGCAACATGAAAGCTGGGAGAGAATAATCCTGCACCATTACTTCAGAATCTGATTTGTTCTGCCTAAGCTTGGATGGCTCAAAAATACTGTAGTATTTTGCCTCACCAGATTCTTGTTCACCTCTAGAACAAGAAGTTGCAAATGGCATCATTTTAGGGACAGAAATTCTCTTACATGAAGCAAACTCCTTGAATGCTCTTTGGTAACTGGCACAGCAGTCTCAAAGACAGACATTTTAAAATCGTCATTATCAGGACCCTGCCAAGAATCCTCAGACATTTAGGACAAGACAGGAAACAGTTTGAAAAGCTTTACAAACGGATGCTCAAACAAAAGTCATACAAAACCTCAAAGAAAATTCGCTGCAAAAGCAACCCTAAGTCACACAGCTCCAGAAGAGCCACAGAAGAGCAGAAAAGTAATTGAACTTTTTAGCTGCCACATGTTTTGTGAATTGCACTGATTGGGGATTGTGCTGCCCTGCCATGGGAAGGCACAGGGACTACAGAGTACATACATGCCTCAGACTGATAACGTGTGTTGGAACATTCA
Organism: Acanthisitta chloris; assembly: GCF_000695815.1. Lineage (NCBI taxonomy): Eukaryota > Metazoa > Chordata > Aves > Passeriformes > Acanthisittidae > Acanthisitta > Acanthisitta chloris. Next base: position 86,269 of record NW_008678712.1, read on the forward strand.
TAAACAACATCTACAAACCACCAGAGAATCACTATTTGCCATACAATGTGTTCCTGGATAAGGACTCTCGGTTTCCATTCAAACAAATATTAGGATCTCTGATTTCAGTTTTTAAAGTACAAAAATTGACTATGCATTTAGCACTGGATTGTGGTGATACTATATCTAATCAGTTAAGACAAAGCAGTTAGTTTCAGTAGAATAGATTGTTACATTGGGTCAAACCAGATACCTTCTTGTGAATATGACTGATGAAATTAGAATTATGAATCCATAGTTTCTCTTTGCAACCATCCATTCTTGCTCCTCTGGCAGAAGATACCATTGCCACTGCATTGGTTCTTATGCATGACATCAAATCAGTCAGAAGACTACAACAACAGTGTTCCCACCTAAGCAGTACCTTAGGCATAATCAGCAAAGCTCACACTGTCAGTCCCACCAGTTGTTTTAAATTAAAGCATAAGAACAACTTCCTGTTACTCTGTGCAACTTTGCTTACACTATTTTGTTTTTCATGAGATACTGCTCACCCTCAGTGTCCCATATGGAGCAGTAGGGATAACTGTGTGTGCTGGTTTGAGCTGAAATAGAGTTAACTTTCTTCACAGAGGCTAGTATGGGGCTATGTTTGGGTTTTGTGC
>NW_008678712.1:87125-90443 GCF_000695815.1 Acanthisitta chloris
GAGGAAGGGGGGACATCTGGAGTGATGGTGTTTGTCTTCCCAAGGAACCGTTACGCGTGATGGGCCCTGCTCTCCTGGAGATGGCTGAACACCTCCTGTCTTCGGGAAGCAGTGACTTAATTCCTTGTTTTGCTTTGCTTGTGTGTGCAGCTTTTGCTTTCTCTATTAAATTGTCTTTATCTCAACCCATGAGTTTTTGTAGCTTTTACCCTTCTGATTTACTCCCCCATCCCATGGGTGGGGCAGTGAGTGAGTGGCTGTGTGGTTCTTGGCTGCTGCTGGGGTTAAACCACGACACTGTGCCTAATTTTATTGAACAACAGAGTAACAAACAGAACAGGGAAAACACAAAAGGATCAGATGCTGCATCACACATCTAAATCAACTGTCAAGTCAAAGCATTCCTCCCATTCCAAACCCATCCTATCTCCAAGCTCTTCCATGCTTAATTTTCTAACTCTAATTCTCATCTTTAGCCAAACATTAGTCTTTCTAAATGGAAAGAAAAAACCCACAGGAAAACTTTTACATTGTTTTTGTTATTTTAAAACATGTTGGGCAATTTTTAGTGATTCTTAGGAAAATCATAGTTATCACAAAGAAAAATCAGTAGTTCCTTAAAAGTTGTTTCAAACTTAGCAATCTGTTATAAAAAAACCATCCTAAAAGAATGCTTTTTTGAAACAGTTGGCACCATCTGTTTAATAAAAAAGGGAGAAAAATTACTGTAGTTAGCATAAGTGTTGCTTAACTCAGCAGAGCAGCAAATAAGTGAAAATCTCATCCATTTCTATTTCAATAAAGCATGAATTATCTAGATTTTGCCAGAGAGAAATAGACTGACATGGTAATGTGCCACTACTTTTGATAGCGTTCTTTAATGTATATTTCTTTATTTCTCAACATCTCACAGGTACTCAAAAAGCACTTAGTCACAAACCACATTTAATTCCCAAACTCTGTGGTGAAAGCCAAGTAAACACATTACAAACTGGGCATCTGCTTAGCCAAGACCAACACATGGCATTTATAATTTTGCCAGTTCCGTTACTAACATATCCTAACAGATGCCAGAGGAAGTAATCCAAAGACCTCTCAGGCAACAGGAATGAATTGGCCCTATTCAGAGGCAAAGCATTAAAAATCACCTCATGCATGACACAAACATGAAAACATGGTGCTAAGCTTTACAATGCATAGGAAGGGGGAAAAGAAATGTTAAGGCAACAATACAGAGGCTCAGAACTAGGAATAGGAACCTCTTCTACACATTGTCAGCTGTTATCAGCTTCTCCTGCCCAAGTGTATAATATACACTTGACAAAACAGCTGGGTGCCACCAGTCCCTCTTCTCTCAGCAACCTAAATATTGAACTCACTGGCAACTAGTGCATCCTGCAAGACGTGCTTGGTCTAGGGAATAATCATTTTGGGTTTGTTATTACAATGATCAAAACTCTAGCGCTGACCAAGCACATACTCCCAGTGTGTTCTGTGATGTCAGGCAAGAGTCCGTAAGGGTAACAAAAAGCTAGAATATCTGGGAAAATAGGAAAACCTGGATAATACAGCTAGCACAGGTGTGCTTGAGGAATATGTTGCAGATACATCTGTGATCCCCCAAGGTCCAAAACTGCCCTGTTGACACTGCACTGGAATAAGCCTTGTATAACTCCTCATGCTGGAGATTGCAGCTCAGCATATTTCACACACAAACCTTTATGCCCATCTGACAATGTGCCTAAGCAGACGTGTGGTGACAGCATCCTGCTCAGGATGTCAAATCCAGGAAAACCTTCTTTGTTCAAGCTCAATGCTGCAGGAATGTTGCTGGACTCCAGCTAGTCCCAATGATAGCTTACATGCCACTGCACGTAAACTAATCAACCATACCAATTAATAAATTAGCTAATAAGGCTTGCTGGAACTGACTACATATCTATGGTCTGACTTCCTCACTAAACTAACCAGATAAAGCCCTCGGGCAGGGGGGCTGGTGGGTGATGGTGGAGGTCACTAGACTGTAAGCAACATTTTAATCTTTCAGATTTCATGCTTGATCAGATTAGCCAGGGCTAATGGTTCCTGCAGCCTTTTCTTCCTATCCCTAAGAATATCAAGGCTATCATACCAGAGTGCTCCTAATAATGGGCAACTACAGGAAATTCATATATTGCACCAACAGAGTAAACATTGCAAAATTCAATAAATCACGCCAATAAGTAGATACTGGGAGTCTGTTTTGATTCACTCAGGACTGTAGGGGATGTTACATCACCTTGATGCAACTATGAAGACAGAAAATTGTGACGTGAAACAGCTCCAGCATAAAACTTCACTGACTGTGCTGACCTGGGGCATCAACTACTGATGTTTTGTGCTCCAAACCTCTAAGTGAAAGCTTATCAAAGCAAACAGACAAAAAAAAAATTGAACTTTGTTCAAAGTCCAGACACTGCCCAGTGGTCTGACCCTGCAGACACAGAGGTGGAATGGAAAAGGCTATCCATAAAAAGGACACTAAAGTCTGTCTGGAGGTGATGGCATATGTTCAGAAAGAGCAGGGTCCAATTTTACTGGCAGTGGGGCACATTCAAGTAGGTGGGAGAAGCCTTGAAGGTCAGGCTTTATTAATGTGTGAACAGAGATTAGCCTCTGTATCACACCCACTGCATTCCTACAACCTATTTTTCTTGTTTTCCTCCGAGATTGCTAGCACACAAACCCCAACTCATGCTCTCCTCTATAATTCCATTTGTCCTTTTTTATTTTTGGACATATTTTCCATTTGAAAAACACATATTCAAATTCAGAGAATTACAAGCAATGCAACATGGAAGAGAAGACATCTAGAAAAAGGAAGGGAGACAACATTTGAATTCATGAGTATTTGACAACTGAATAAGTCATGTCACTGAATTTTTGCACTGAGCATAATTTCAAGTATCTCTTTCCATTTCACTATGTTTTTTAAAGAAATGTCTGATAATGCATCAAAACAGCTTAAAATAAAATAATAAAAAAAAGATACTTGAATTTTAGTTCTAAAGAAGCTTCTAATTAGAAGCAGAAGTGGAGACATTTTATTGTGGTACTTGTGTCAATGATTCCATAATAACTCTGAAAAATAAGTACTCTTTATAAAAATAAAATAGCCCAGAAAGCTGTGAAAAAATATCATAATAGACATTCAAACTTTACCCTTTGATTCCTGGTAATAACATTCTGTCTTGTATGCAGATGCTGCATAGGAGATCACTGTAAATCAGTACATTTGACCTATGGAGCTTAACATGACTGTAAGTGAATCTCCCAGGC
>NW_008678712.1:90472-132753 GCF_000695815.1 Acanthisitta chloris
CTAAGAAGCCAGTTATAAATAAATCTGGAACAGTTGGGATTGACTGTTGTTTAGCACTTTCAGACAGACGTTCAGGGCAACTGGCAGGGGCTTTGAAAGCTGTTTCCTAGATTAGAATCATGACAAAAATAGAAGTGAGGCTGCATTCCCTTGTCTTCTGCTAAAATAGATCTTACTCAAAAAACATTTTTACAAGTTTGATGAGGCATAACTAGTCCACTGTCAGATCCAGAACAAAATCAAAATTGGAAGTCCCATGTTGATCTACCATGAATAGCTACTTATTGAATTAGTAAGAGCAAAAAAAGAAAAGAAGGGGGGAAAAAAGTGGAGAGCACTAAGAGATACTAAGGACAAGGAGATGCCGGCTTGGCTACTATTGTTTTTAAACTTCCAAGTGAAGCACAATCAGAACTAGCCAAAAATACCCTAAAGACGTTTAAAATAACATAAAAAGGGAAAACAACTTATTTTACCTACTGTCCTTAGGAATATCTGGCAGGGTGGGGTGTTGAGGTTTGGGGTGTTGCTGATTTGAGGGTTCTTTGTTTTGTTTTCAAATTCAAGAACAGACGTTGCATAACTACTGAGAGCAAGGCTGAGTGGTGAGAACAGAACAGCAAAGAGGAAGCATGCATGGGTTTTTGTTCTGTTTTCAAGTGTCCTGAATACTCTTTACAGGGGAAGCATTTGTCACAGCGTCATCTCGCCTCCAGCAATTAAGCTTCCAAATAAATTAGCTTGGCTTTTATTTGGGTGTTTTTACAGTCAAAATGTATCTATCAAAATATTGTAGGATTAGCTAGTTCACTGACTGAGCAGCCCATTGTTCTGCCAAAATAATCAGTGGCCTTAATGAGCAATTAAGAGCTTTCATGGTCAGTGAGAACAGAAAATCTTAACATATACATCAGAAATTTTGTGTGTAACTTCCTGCTACTGTTTCAGACAAGGAGTGAATTCACAAACTATATGCAAGAGGCAATGTTGATTGAGAGCAGAATGTATATAATATAACACAAAAACATAGGAGAGATCAGGTACAGTAAGAGCAGTTTGATTTAGCCAAGTAACTCTCCCAAACCCATTTCCCATCAACTGTTCTCAGCCAAAACAGGTCTACATAATGTTTTGCCCCACCTGCACACACTCTAAACCACCCTGAGCCAAATCAGCTCCAGCCTGCAATCTCTGTGACCATGGTGCATGATGCCAGCCTGTCCTCTCTCAGCAGAGCTCACTGCTGTGCCCCAGCACCTGGTGAGCCCTGATGCAGAGCTTGTGGTTCCAAGCAGAATCACAGCTCCTTGGGTCAGAACATACACAAAGTGGAGTCATGCTTCTCTACAAAATACTGTGCACCCAATCCAACAGTGCCTTCCAGCCATTACTCCTATGGTTTCTGCAATGTGCAAAGTGCAATGGAATCAGCACCAGGAAATTTCTGCAACTTGCCTTCTACACTAATCCCAGGATAAACTAAGGCATAATTCACAGATGCAGTGTGTGCTCAAGAGCACACACAAAGGAGCACATGTCAGTAACCAAACTATGGTTTTCCCAACATGGCAATGGCTGAAAATATACTTGTTGCAAGACAGAAAACTCGTTATAGAGAGTCAAATCTATTATTTGTAATGCATTGCCACACTGCAGACGTAATTTCCTTTTACCAGAACAGCCTGCAAAAATGTATTTCAAACTAATTACCTTTAGGTGGAAAATATGACTTGCTTTCAGCTTTGTGAGGCCAGTCCACCACAAGAGGTCCAAACCTACGAAAGCTGGCAGTGATCTCATCTACAAAAAACAAATGAGGCACCTTAGAGAGAATGTGAAGACTGACAGTAGCAAGGTAAAAAGTCTTACTTAAGAAAAAAACAACAAATATACTGTTTTCTACACCCATTAAGAACAGTGAAAACTGCAACAATGCCCATAGGGGACACCTAAATATTCTTTCATCTCTCTGCTATACATGGCTGCTTAAAAAAAAAAAAAAAGGTCATTTTGCATTCCACTAATGGAAGTTTGCAGCAGGATTAAATGCAAACATGATCTACCAGAAGTGAATATGCTTCAGCTGCAGTCTATTTCTAATTATAGCCACAAAGCAGGGTCAGATGCAGCCACATGGGACTGACGGAGGAGCTACATGTCAGCACGGCTGCTCCTTGCAGCATGCCCTAGAAAGCAGCCTGCTGCAGGTCATGAGACTCTGGGGATTTCACCTTCCTCAATCCCCTCGGGAAATCTGCCTTGAACTACCAAGTCATTTCTTCACTTTTTAAGCATCAATTTAGAAGCACCGTGGAACACACGTATCAAATTATGCTATAGGGCAATTTTGTTTCACATTCAGAAAAAACGTATTTAAAGCTGTTTTTTTAAAAAAAAATCTACTTTTCTAAATGCATTTTTAATGTACTTTAAAGAAAGAATTAGCTTAAAATCACATCTAACGTGATGCTAGATAGATCAGTGAATAAGCCATCAGGAGATAAGGCAGTGGGGTTAGGAGCACCTTGGAACATGCATATCAGACTATCCTATAGGACAATTTTGTTTTACTTGTAAAAGCTTCAGAAAAAAGCATTTAGATTTTTTAAAAAAAATATATTTTCCTAAATGCATTTTTACACACTTCAAGAAAGAATGAGTTTAAAATCATGTTTAATGTGAATCTAGATATATCAGTGCAAGAAGCTATCAGGAGAAAAGGTAGTGGGGTTTTCAAATGTTTGGATTGCTGTTTGAAATGCGTCCAGTTTATCTGATCCCATGAGTTGCACACCAGATTTTTCAAGCAACTAGAGACACAAAGCACATGTTGTATACCTGAGGAGCTGAAGGAAAAAGGGCTACTGAAGCAGACCTCTCATGACAGAGGGTAACAGCTCCCATGTAACTTCCTGTACTGCTTCTTACAGCTGGAGACTCAGACTACCTCAATCAACAGCACTGCAGCTCATGATGTGACATGGGAACCACATTTGAGCTGTTTGCAAACCATAAATTGGCAACTCATACTATTTCTTTATTACAGCTGTAGGTTTAGGCTTCAATTCAGTAGATCAGGTTCAGAGATCTCTCTTTTCTCATTATAAGACATTCCCTATCTATGCCAATTGAAGCTGGATAGTGGTGAATTCCAGGTATGATGTGAAAAATACACCAAAAACTGTCATGATTTTCATTTGGGAGTATGGGTTTGTGAGGGCACACACAAGTAGAGCAGATATTGATGAGACTGAGAAAACCCCTAACCACCCCTACTAAGCTGGTTATTATTTTGTAACCATATTAATTGCCCTACATTTGTCATCTGAACCCTGCATATATTATAGCTGATTAATTAAAGCCCAATGTATTTTGATAAAGTCTGTATTAACAAAGTCCTTCAAGTCAACCACATCTAAGAACAGGAAAAGACTTTGGAGGAGAGACAGCACCTACTAAGTTCCGTTTCTCAGCTTTACATCTGTGGAAAGACATGCAGATCACAAGACCTGCTCTGCAGCCGTGACTGTCTCCATCTCTTCTGATCTACAGTGCAAAAGACTGTCAAGTGAAATAAGCCTCAGGTGTTGCAGGGGGTGGTGGTGTGTGTTTGGTTTAAGTAATGTCACAAGCACTACGAGCTACACACCTGGGAAAACACATTTGTTTTTATGAATATCTGACCTTTTTTCAGAGTTAATTATCTGCAAGCCCATTCCCACATCACACCAAGGTAACTTATTCACAGTACCTTCATCAATGTCAGGAGGAAGACCTCCAACAAACACCTTTCTAGAATAGCGTTCCACTCTTTCTCCGTTTTGACAACGTGTTGGAGAGCTGAGACCCGATGACAGAGACTGATCACCGTGGCTGTCGTCTAGGAAGCCATCTTCAAAAGGAAAGAGAGAAGACCGACCTGGAACAGATTTTGTAGTATCTACAGTTAACACTATTTCCTGGAGAATTAAATGTTTCAGTAAAAAATGTTAGCTTTGCCTTTTTGTTTTAAGAAGATTTGAGTTAAAGGGCTCAGCTAAGGGTCCAAATGATGTTCATTAGTATTGCTTCTATTTTTCAATGAGTGTATTACCCTTACAAGACAATAAACCTTATTTTTCAATAAAATGAACCCCTGAAAGTGTCTAGCAAAGAAAAACAAGTTATCTGATGAAATTGTGTGTCGCAGCTATATAAAGAACCTTTGCAAGATTCTCATTTCAAACTGATTCTTAGAGAGTTAAATATTTCAAAACAGATCTTGAAGGAATGAACTTAGAGAGCAGATTCCTCAAGCCACTTCACTGCAGGGCAGGACAGTCCTTCAGAGTGCTTTACAGGCTGCAGCACTTCCACCTCAAGGAAACAGAGGTCAAGGCTGAGTATGGGGCAAACAGCAAAATAAACATGGAAAATCTTTGCATTGTGGATATTAAACATGTAGGTGAAGAAACTTAGCTAGCAAAAAACACCCCCTCTCAAAACCATCTTATTAAATAAACCACAAAGGACTTGCACTTGAGTAAAAAAGTTGTTAGCTAGGAGAGTCTGTCAGGCTGTTTGTTACTCAGTGTTAAAACACCTTTTCAGTAATGAATGAATAAAATCAACATAAATGGCTGCTACTCAATTTGTTAGTGAAAAGTAAAGAATTTACTTGCACCCATCTGATGCAACTCACTTGTTGCTATTACTACCAAAGAATACACACAATATCCAACAAACAGATTTATTAATGCAGAAGATAAAAAAAAAATCTTCAAAGTCTGCATATAAGCAACATGCCAACTTTAGAATTTAAAAATTCCCTACATCTGAGTTTAAAAATAAGTCCTGCAATATAGAGAGATGTATACATGAAAACCCCACACCTCAGCTCTGAAAAAGCTCATTGTCCCATCAGATCATGGAAGATTGCTCCCAGGGATGGAATTATAATTAATTGATACAAACAGTTTCTAGAGGGGTTAATTATAAATACAAATAACAGGGCACACAATTAAATTCAAAGGTAATGGATCACATAAAACTGACTTACTGATTAATACCATACTGGTATTAACAGCACAGGGAAGTACAGGAAATAAAAACAGGGGCAAGGGGAAAAAAAATCAAGACATGCAGAGAGACACTAATCAGAGAAACATATGCACTGAAAATACCACTAATAGTCTCCAGCAGTAAAGGACAAATTATAAAAAGAAGCAGCAATCCTATATATGGAAGACAAGCTAACCAACAAAACCCAGGAAAGATGTTCCAGCTGACACAGAACACCAGCCTGATCTTTTTTTATGAACACCAGGCACTGGAAAAGTCTTGATTAGAAAGAATATACTGAATGTTAAACATTGACAGAGATCACAGACACAAAAATCCACTGAAGCAAAAATCCTACTGTGCTTTTACAGCATAAAAACCAGGGGAAATGCCACATTTGGAGAACGATTTTGAGACTCTTCGAAGTCTTGTTGTCAGAAATGGGTTTAGAGCATAAACCAGCAAACACTATTGATGAATATTGCATTAGTGGACAAACAGGTCATGCATGTGTATACACATATGCATTTCAACATAAAAGAAGACACATGCATGAGAGAAAAGTTAATTAGGAAGACTAAATTTGTGTGAAAATAACAAATCAGAAAACCCATTGAAAAGCAGGAAAATTGGAAAGGTCTGTAAGAGACTGACAGTCCTAAGGAGCTAAATAATCTTTTAATTCCCACCCACCAACCTACATTCTTATAAAACATGAAACAAACAACAAACATTAGCCATTAGTGGACTATATCACATTAATAGATACTAGAAGAAGGTGTTCAACCAAAATACAGGTCTGCAGAGGAGACTAAGTGCCAAGTTTTGAAGGAAATAAAAATTCACAGGAGCTTAGAAAGTAAGGGATCACCTCTTATGCCAGATGCCTGACAGTCTGCAGGCACTGTACTCACCTTAAATAAATGCAAATGATGATACAGAACTTTACAGTTGGTCAAGTAGAGTTAGATGTATGCAGTATACATTTAAAATAATGGAAAACATACAGGCAAGGGATTTGGGAATGATTGTTCATTGTCTCTTCCAGTAAGGGAAAAATAAAGTGCTTTGAACACAATCAGTACACGGCAAGGCTGAAAGCAAGGCAAACCCCAGAACCCCTTGCCAAGAGCATTTTAGGATGTAGGGTTAGTAAAGGAAATGAGTCAGAACAGGAGAAAAATCCATTCTAAAGCAATAAATATTGAGACATCACCTCAAGAAACCTCCTGGGGCAAATTTCTGGGGAACATTATGGGAAAGTATCACTAAATGCACTATTTATTTAATATGCTCCTGCACCCCTCCCTGGGCATCTCTGAGCTGTCAGCGTAGCGAAATAGATTGGGCTGATTCCCATAGCTCTGCTTATATCTATACCTGAAAAACTGGTTGCAAAAGTTAAAAACAAGGTACCAAGAACATGACTCAACAGCTCTGAACATGATACCTACAAAGAAATGTTCATCTATTTGCTCAAAGAAAACAGAGGATCAGTTAGAGAACTGATAGTTCATGGCAAGCCCCAAGAAACATCTGACAAAACTTCTCACTGAAGATGCTTAGTCACAATGACAGAATCAAACACTAACTAAAATATCCAAGTGTAACAAACATTAAATGAGTTTTTGAAAAAAATTGTCTGCAGTTACTCTACATATTACCACAATGCAAATGGTGAAAACAATAACAGAGAGGGATATGTGAGAATATTTGATAGCTGACAAGTAATTTTCTAACAGACTACTGCAGAATTTCATGCTTCTTAATGTTAAGAAAGCTCAAAAACAACACTGTAAAAGTCAAGGTGATGATAAAGCATAAACATTACAGACTTTAATACTGCATGAATGAGGCAAGTCACAAAATCCCTAACGTTAATGACAAGACACACACAAATCTACTTGTTACTACAGAAAAGCCCACATTCCACACAGGTAACGAGTCTTATGGAGTGAAACATGCTTTTTGGCAAAGAGAAAACAATTCTGAGAGTCCAGCACATTCAGCACACTCAGAACTTGTTTGCCCTGTTTTGTCATCACTACAATTTGAATAAAACAGCCTACCCTGTCATCATCACAATTACTGCCATGTTATTATGTTTTGTTTCTAGAAGTAAACATGAGTTGCAAGTAGTTTATGGTGTCCTACTGATTCCTACCTCCTCTCCTACTCTGGTGCCATTTGGTCAGTCTGGAAACACTTGTCACCATCTTAAAATGAAATTAAACAGTGTTCACATGCAGAGAGAGTATACAATATTATATACCCCCCAATTTGTTTCAGTACCACGAGGGCACTGAAAAATGATGAGCAGGATGCTTTCAACATCTGTTAACAGTAGCTTGATCTGTGGTAGTGGGGAAAAATAGGTAAGTTTGTGAGGAAAACTTGAATCTTTTGGTTTTGCTTTAGCTATCAAATGAACACTAGAACTAGTCAGCTTTGAACAAAATCAGCTCAAATTCTATATTATGAACTGTGTTGATACAGCCTGTACAGCCTCAATCCATACAGATGTGCAAACTAAAAGCTCTTAGGATGATATCAGCCTGTGATGGCTGCATCTGCCACGGAATCAGTTCGGTTGGAAGGGACCACAGTGAGTCATCTGGTCCAACCTCCCTGCTCAAGCAGGACAGTCTCCAAAAACTACATGTAAATGCTACATTTTGAAAAGGAAGCAATGGCACCTGCATAGCTGTCAGAGAACATGATGGGAAGGAAGATAAAGCTAAGTTTAATGCTGAAGTACTCCAAGCAGATGGCATTGCCTAACTCTAATTGTTAAAAGCTGCAATTTTCACTGTTATTTTCTCAATAAAAAACAGTCTGTGTAAGCTACAGTACATAAGTGTAAACTGCATTAGTGGCTTCCTTGGTAGTCAGCAAACTCGCTGTTGTCCGTGTTCATTAATCTCTCAGAATAAACTGATATGAAGCACTGCACATTTGTAAAATGTTTTCAGTTTGCTTTAACTTTTTAAGGGTTGTCTAGGATGAAATACAGTTCAAATGTGCTCAAATATGGTATCTTTTAAAATTATTATCACTGTTGAGGACAGTTATTAGTATTGGTATCTACACATGTTCTACCTAAGGCAATTCAATGTAAGAGTCAGGGGTAATATTCAGTGAAAGCTGTTTCATCAAAAAAAAAAGTAGTTTTGAACTGTTCAATGCAGTAGTTAAACATTTTACTTCTACAAGAAAAACCTCAAACACCAAACAAACCCATAACAATCCTTTTTTTTCGGAGCACTACACAATTAAAGTCACAAATACACATCATGAAAGAGTCTTTGCATTCAATCATCCTCCAGTTCACCAATAACAGCAACACACTTCAAGTTATCAGCTCAAGATCATCACTGGTTTAAGAGGGTGTTAAAAGGCACCTGTTCTGCAAATGAATATGCAATTGGGTTGTAAGAAGCAATTGATCAATCAAATCATGTTAAAGTCGGTAACATAAGAAAACTAAATATTTATTTCTCCCACTATTCAGCAAACAAAACATTTAGTAAATACTTTTACCTCTTCTCCGCCCATAGCTCCTGGCTGCATGTAAACACAGAAGAAAATTGTCGGTACAGCTGTCATCAGATTTAGCTCCAAAAGCAAAGAAAATGTAGCTTCTACCTCTTCTTTTTCCCCTCCCACCATAAAGAAGGAAAAGACATTGAAAAAGTACAAAATGAAATTCAAACAACCCAAGAAAAGAGAAAAATGGAAGATTATACAGCCAGGGGAAAAAAAAGGCAACCAAAAAAAAGGAACATACCTGCTGTGCAAGTTTTGTACATAGCAAAGGTATTAAAAAAATAAGGCATATCAGACAGTACTATAAAATAATTTAGGATTATGGTTTTAAGAGGCAATAAACAACATCAACAGTAATCCTAATTAAAAGAATTAATTCTGCATTGTATTAATAGTTGTGGAGAACATATTTTCCTGTTATGTTTCCATTTAAATAATTAGCCATTTCTAAATACTAAAATCTTACTGAAACAATATGAACTCAATAGCCTGTATGTTTCCATGAGTAAAACCAGATTGACAAAATGCCTTTATAGCTACCAGAATTAACACAGCATTTCAATAAGACATCAATGTATCAATGGCAAAATCCACAGTGTTGGACAAGTGCAGAAGATCATTTTGTGATGTAATGGGGAAGACAAAAAGCAGCATTTTTTGGATCTGAAATTTTAGAAAGCCAGAAAATAATCTGGGAAACACATCATCTACACAGAGACCTCAACCTGTCACGGAAGATATCTGCCCTCCCAAAGTAATCAAGTGTGGAAGGCTAAGGATCAGATTGGGTTTTTCAACGGATGTGAGCTTACACAGCCTTGGTTTGTTTCTTTCTCTCTTCACTGCAATACTATTGGTATTCCTCCTCCTCCCTAACCCCATCTCTTATTTCCCAAACTAACACAATGCCTTCAAGTCCTGCCCTACACACTCAGGTGTCCCACCATACCCCTCGGCGTTCCCTACCTACTACTCTTTGGCTAGGAACTACATAAGAGACCAGTTGTGGCTAGTTGAGAACTATTCATCTGCTGGCTGATCCCCTGGCCTTCACCTCTGAGAGGCCCCAGGAACTACCCACCCAGAGCAAGGCTGACCCTCCTTCAGCACAGGCACTAGTAGTAACCTCTCTTCTACCCAAGTAGCTTCTGCCTCAAGCCCTGAAGAAACATTGCCTCAGACATCTACATCTTTTTCTCCCACCATCAACAAGGCCACAAAAAAGCAACGACACGGCTATCTCATTAGGGGGATTAAAACATTCTAAGGGCTATGATGAACTGCTTCACAGCTTAGCTTAACAAAGACAGGAGGAGCTGTTTGTGTGAACAGTTACTCAGCCACAAGGAGGTGGTTGGTGAGTCCTGAGAGAGACTCTGCTTCTTGCAAAGGAAGCAATAGGGAGAATTAATGCTAGAGCTGGCATTGCAGCAAGAATAAAATTAGTTTTTCTGCTTTCTAGTTACTGCTAAAGCCACATTTTATTACTTATTATGATGGAGAAGAATCATTATCAGATCTCTTGGAGCAAGTCCTTGTCTTGATTGAAGGCCCATACACCCAGAAAAGCATGTATCAAGGTATAGCTATAAACAGATTTTGAGCAATTTATCTGAAAGAGGTTTCTCAAACAGAATGCTACCAATCTAAAATTTAAATAAAGAAACATTATTCCATTATGAGATGAAAAAGGCTTCTGTGTTTCTTTTTAAGTTTACATGCTTAATGTAAACTTTTAGGCTCTGAACAGTATGTGATGTTAGAAATCTACCACAGACTTCTGTGTATGTTAGAATACCCTATTGCTATTCATGTGCTATAACACTTCTATGTCATACTGCACTGCAGAATAATCCTTTTCTCTTATATTTGCACTCACACACAATCTCTATGCTCATAAAAAAGTTTCACTGAAGGTATAGTTACAGTTGCCTGCAAATTCCAGGAGGAAAATAATGCAATCCACTTAAACAGGAAGACAGGCAACTCAGATCTTGCTGATTTAAAAACATTGCATTACATTTGCACTCAAAGAAGATGAAGTTTCACCATTGTTGTTTATATCTGGCATATATATACACACACAATCTGAAAGTTATCTCAGTTTTATCCAGTATTTATCTTTAAATGTTACTTTTTTCCAACTGGCTGACAGTTACTCAGCATGGCAACTTTGGAATATCAATGCACACTTTATTATGTTGCTTACAAAGGATGCAAAGTAAGAATGCATCGTTTGAAAAAAGTTAATTAAAAATACTCTTGTCCACAAAGTCAAAGTTCAAAGCACAACAGATTTAACAGAATGAATGGGTGATCAGGTAAATTTCCTAATGCCTTCAGTCTGACTAAACAGTTTAGAAAATAAACAATTTAGAGATTATTCTTGAATGAAGACATTTGGGAGCCAATAAGAAGATTATTGCACTATTACAAACAATTAAATTGCAGAGTTATGTATCCAAAGTTACTTTCTCTCTTGGGTACTTCCAAGAGAAGACAAAAGAAAGGAGACTGGGAGCTCACAAAATTGTACCCCCACCAATGCAGCTATTCCCCATATATTGGTTTTGGTGCCAAATATAAAGCTCATTTTGCACAGAAAATCACCTCCTGAATGTTTCAGAATTCAACACAAGTGATTCTTTCCTAGGTGGCTCCAAGGACACTAGAGTGTTAAGGAAAATAGAGCTGCTTTATGGAGCATGTAAAAAGTGAAATTGTTGCAGGCACTGATGGGTTGTGCAACTCCCAGAAGGATCACCACTGTGCTAGTGTTTGTCCATCCTTAGTAGCTTTCCTTAACTGACCAGTACAAAGTTACATAACTGCTATGTCCCAAATTGCCTGTCCTAAAATATAAAAGAAGAGATTTATTTTTTTTACCCCTGATAACTCTCCTGCAGCTATTAACTCACCTCACCCCAGAAGCTGAGTGTATTTTTACAAACATGAAACTGTATGATGAAGGGTTCAACCTTAAGCTTTTAACAAACAAGGAAACCAAACTCCCCAAACCCCAAAACTTGCAATGCAATAAAGAAAACTTAGTGCTAATGCTATTGGAATTCCACAAAACTAAGGCTAGCCATTGTTGCAATAAATCAAAACTCACTCTAATGTTTAGTGTTTACTAAGGCTCAAAAAGGAAAAGGCTCAGTGTTTAACTGCATCTCAAATAAAACTATACCAAACTGATCAAAAATAACTTTTCTGTTTTTTTCATTGATTTTTTTATAACATGGGATTGGAACTGCACCTTTTATAGGTATCAAATAGTTAGCAGACTTAGGAGAAAATAATTTTGTAAATCCAAGAAATTAACTCTATCCATATCACAGCTAAAAAGTGAATCTGATCAGGTAATTTCAAATCCAGAAACAAGTGACACCATTTATTTGTATTATCATATTTCATAGAAAACTTAATAGAAAGTAATTTGACATTTAAAAAAACCCATTCTTTCTTCACTGTTGGTATTTATCTCGTTCATGCAATTGTGTCCACAATATCATAGACACACTTCAAGGAAATCTTAAAGACACGTCTTAAATTGACTTCAAATAGCATTACCTCTGTGAAAAAACAAGTCAGCATTTCCAGATTAGAAATTTTAGAGGTAGACTGGCTAAAGGGAAGTTTTTTAGACAAGACTGGGAACCTCCTTGATTTATAAGGTACCAGAATCTTATTTCTAGCTTGGAACATTCATTTGTATTCTTGAAGCAGTCAGCAGTTCAGGACAATACTTGCTTTAGGACATTATGAGTTATGCAATAATTTTCTAAGATCAGAAAGGAAAATATGTCAAGCTTTTGCTTTTGAACAGTGTCTCTGAAGCTCTTAGAGATCTGGAAGTTTACAAGTGAATTAAAACACCAGTGAAAATGAATTAATGAACTGAGGGAAGGTGATAGAATCAAGTATAATTATGCAACATGTTTTTGCACAATAGAGAGGATCACATAGATGAATTGTAAAGAGGATTGACACTCATCTATGAGTGGTTCAAAAGGTGGTTCTCAATTTCCACTATGGATAGGCTGGATGTGCAGATGTGCTCTGCAATCATTTGGTGATATTAGCCTCAACAGTCCCTTCTGGATGATTTTTTCCAATGCAAGTGTCACAACAATCCCCCAATAACATATGCTCACATACATATCCAACTGAATCCCATCATCAGGGAAGCTACATGCAAGTTGTATGCAGTTAAGGCCCAACATGAACACATGAACATGTTTAATAACCAAAACCAGCTTAGGTGCTCCTTCCTTAGGCATGGCATATGAGCAACCAAGCAACTGTGCAGGAATGAAGGTTTATTTATTTCCATCCCTTTGGTTTAGTTAAAAAAATTGTTAACAATAAAACTCACTTTTTTAACAGCCAGGCTGCTTCATCTCTTCTAGCATCACAAATAATGCTTGTGGAATAGCTGGCAGATCTTAAAATTCTGTAGAAACAGATGGCACTAACCCACAATAGAGAGGATCACAAAGTTGCAAAGAAAGCTCTTTGGTGAGGTTGTGAGGCAGGAAGAGTGGTGGGAAAACAAACAAACAAACAGATAGTAAAGAGCTACCACCAAGTTGGATTAAGAGGAAGATGATTAAATAAATCTTCCTCTTCTAGAAAAAGCCTTTAGCAGTCATGGATAAGAGATACTGCCTCCAGTAACAGCCAAACTGGATGTCTGCAAGTGCAGATGCCAATATGAAAAATAGAAGGGAAGAAAGAAGAAAAATCATGTTGTGTTGCTCCTCAGCTTTCCTCCCTCTTCGTTTAATTACAGAGGTATAGAAGGAACCTTGGGATACCAGCGAGCTCTCCTCACAGCCTCCAAGGCACCACCAATACTAACTGTTTGTACAGCTGGCTCTGAGAAACTCAACAAGGTTATGTGTAAAGTGAGAGTTCACACACTCTGGGACTCCCATGAACCTTGCTGCCTTTGCTATGTCACACTTTACATCAGATATTTTTTCCTCCCAGTTATATTAACTCTGATCTCTTCATGACTAAATTAGATCTAGTTTGGCAAACCTTATGAGCTCTCTCAGTGGCTTTTAGTCCGTTCTATTATTCCATATATGTCAATAATCTGGTAACACATTCCATTAGTAACCCAACCTGGCAATTGGGCTAAAGAGTTCAGTAAATTCCTGTAGGTGATACCAAACAATTTAAAGAGATTGATGCATCTGGAAATTCAGCCACACATTTTTCCAGAATATTATCACTACAAACCCTTAACCTTTTATTAGCTGCTAAACTGCCAAACCCAGATTTTGCAAGACAAAAATAATTCACCAAACCTATTTGGAGCAGTTTAAAGTAGAACAGTAGCACTGGCAAAAATTTAAATATAAACTACTATTACAACAACTTTTTTAATATCTAAACAATATATATGTTTGAAAACAACACATTAGAATATAGGAAGAGCCAAGTACAATAGCTCTTAAGGAGAAAAGGTAATTTTAAAACCAAAAGAAACACAGAAATAAAAAAAGAAATAGTTTTGTTGTCATTACATTTCCTGTCATGGCATGACAACATCCCCACGTAATTATGATCTATATTAATAGGTCAAAACCAAAATCTCAACACAGACATCTAAAAAGGATCCTCAAACCCTCGCCTTAAACTATTTTTCAAAAACAGAACTCAATTATACTAATGAAAAGAAGGAAAAGACAGTCAGTTGGAGAGCAAATAGTACTAGACCTCACAGATAACACATTTTGGTATGAGACAAGAATGAACAGTGGAAGCAGATGGAACATTTGATGCCCAACAGCACTGCAAAGTCACTGTACAGAGGAGCTTCAGGATAGACAAAATTCCAGCATTTCACAAAGGGGTTATCTCATTTGTCCATTTAACTACCTTTAGACTAAACTCATTTTACAGGAGATAGGGATCCCAGCACAACAGCTCAGTGCTTCCTTAGGAAGATCACACACTGTTGTTTAGTTTCACCCAACGTACTTCTGTCCCACTAAAGTTTATTGTTGGCTTTCTGGAGTTCACAAAACGTACTAAAGATAGCTCATCAACTAGTACATCGGTGACTGTGTATTCATGCTGATAATTTAGTCCTATTTACACAGCTAATTAAAAAGGAGCACATATTAACTCGTGAGACTGTCCAATTGCTTCCAAGCAGAAGCAATGGCCACAGAAATGTATGGCTGCAAATGGCAGAGTAAGAGCAAGGATAGAGGACACCTTGGAGTTAATTTTGCCAAAGCAAATTAACTTCTTTTCAGGCTTTGCTTAGTATTTTAAGCATAACTTTTAACTGGTACTGCAAACTCCTATAATTTCATTAATAGATGGTTTTTCTTTCAGTTCATACATGAATTTATTGTTCAATATAGATCAATTTATGCTACATTCCCCTATAAATTACTGTATCAATTATTTTAAAAAGGTCCTGTTTACAAAGGTTCTTCTACTGCTTAGTTCAGTATGAATGATATTTAAAAGTTAACTAACTGATGTCACTAATAGATTAAAAGCACTATTTCAATTAGAGAAATTTCCATTAGATCTAGCACAAGCAAAAGTTATATCTTTTCACCTCCGCAAGATGTTTCAAATCTAAACATTTGCATATGTTCTTTAGGATTATGCTTAGAGCTCTCTATTAGAACATTGTATTCCTCAATAGGTGCCTAATTCTGAACTTGAAGGCCATTTATGACATAAACATTCATACACATGTGCAACTGTGTGTGGACACAAGCACAGTGCCATTAATGACAAGAAAAGATTGACAATAATTATATATTTAAGAGTAATATCTTCTATTTCACTAGTTTCACTGTTTCAGAACTTAGTGCTTTGAGATGATGATGACTTATAGCTTTGCACAGTGATGAACAAAATGGTGGTAAAAAGCTTCACACACTGTTGCCAGCTAAGCAAGTAACATCTTCCCTCAAACCAAACAATCCCCTTCAACATTTACGGACAGCAGCTCAAGACAGTCAGTCAGGAAAACCCCTAGTTTCACAAGGCTGTAATCAGTAAATAACAGCTGAGGTACAGTTGAAAGTGCTGCCACAGAGGATGAGAAGGACCTAGAGATGAACACCCCTCAGAACTTCCCCTGCAACATGTGAAGTTTTGCATTGCTGTTGGCATGAGCATATGTTGTCTTCCAACTTCAAAAGATTGCATACACTGGCAGTGTGAAACTGAGCTTTAGGTAATAAATCTTAAAAGATTATTTCTGTGTTTTCATAGGAAAAGAGAAAAATGCTTATGTAGCAGTGACTATCAATAGAATGTGAAGGTTAGATTTGCAGATTCAGCAGGGTTTGGTTTCACAGAAATTATACATAGATATGACAACTCTTATGATTTAAAGAAAGACATTACATAAGTTTCATAATTGTTCCAAAAATTACCATGATGAAATAACTTTTGGGGATTCTTATTTTACTTTTTCTAACCCAAACCATAATCATTCTATCACAGAAAAGATTAGTTCTCCTTGAACTACCTTTCCTTAGTATATTTCCCCATGATAAAGGTAATGGATGACATGGGAACTACATAGTTCTAAATGTCTCAGCTTTAGCAGCATACAAAAGAGGATTTCAGTCACAGAAAGTAATTTTTCAGCTTATGTACTCGAATATTTGCTTATATTCTCAGCTCGTCAAAGATTTAAGAGCAAAACCCAACAGGTTTCACAGTACAACAGTTCTAGCTTCAGGGCTCTCAGCAATGGCCAGGAACGGTTCGGTCAATGGAGAAGAGTTGCAGAAAAGGAAAAAATACATGGGAACTTATTAAGTCTTCTGATCTGCAATGAATTTTATTTTGCTTAAATTGCCTATTTATGATTCTGTGCTCATGTAAGTCTGTAGACAGTTAACATTTAAATAAACCCAGAATATTTAAATAGTGGAAATGCATAAATATATTTAGTTTAGGTCCCTCAGTTAGCTCTATTGATATTTTAACCATACACCAGCACTATAGCTACAAAGGATCATTGTTTGGTATAAACTATTAGATTATATAGCTGCTGTAAAAATTTCAAGGAAATTAGAGAGAAATAATTTGTTAAATATTATTTCCATTAAAAAGAAATCAGAGTAGAATACATCATTTAGGATAAAAGTTGTCCCAAAATAATAGAACTTTTTGTATCAGTTTTTCATTCCTGTCTTTCCAAAATTTCTGTAAGACTTCGCAAGAAATACTACTATATGTTACATAGTAACTGTCAGTTGTTAAAAGTAACTCAATTCAATATAATATCCCATCTCCCCAAATACACTATTGCAATCAGCTTATTGAAATGGCACCTTAGAGCCACAAACACATTCTGAGACCAGAACTCGTGTCAAACAGCAACAACTGTACTGTGTAGAACTTATTTACACACACACCCCAACACGAACAGCTTCCCCCTTTAATTAAGTCTTTAATTAGTGTTTCTCCCAGTTAATTACTTTATTTCCCATAATTTTCCATGTCCATAAGAAAATGGGGCATATACAAACTCTTCAAAACATCACCTCAACTGTATAAAACCACAAAGAGCACAAGCAAAAAAGTTGGCTTCTAAAGACAAATGTTAAACCCCTTGCATTTTGTCTATTACAAATTCTCAGATCTTCACATTTATTACCTGTTCTCTGCTTGGCACTACACCAAAAAATGCAGTTTTCAACTCTACACACTCTAACTTAAATAGTGCAAAGGCATAACAATTTAGAGATGCTCATAAGTTAATCCTAACACATCTACTACAACATTGTAAGCAAAAATGGTCATTTCAAAATAGTTAGCATTTCTTAGGCTTAGGCAGACAAACGCTATGCTTTGATTTGCATAGTTCAGTTCTATGTTATGCTGGCAGTGCCTAACACCCCACATCCCCCCACATGATGTGAGCTGTCTTCAGACCCATTCTGGCAGGTTTGCTGAATGCATATGTTCATCACTGGATTTTTAATTCTACTTTTATTTCCCAACACAAACAAGAGCAATAATCTTTCAGTGAAGTGCAGTTTTTTCCTCATGATTTAGATGTCTAAACATTCTCTCCATTCCTATCTACATAATGGAAAGCAACAAAGTAAACTCCATCAGTCAATGTAATTGTATGCAAAGCTTGTAACAGCTCATCTCAACAAGAAGACATATGTCTGGAGACATATCTGAAATTAAAGTTGTAGATTTAACACACACACACACACAAAGGAGGGAACAAGAGAGACTGTTAGGCAATATTATCTATAGCAGGCATTATGAAGCTTGCAGTGAAACACAAAGTCATTATAAAGCTAATATAAAGAATCACCAGTTCTACCAATAAAATTAGTGGTGATTGATTTATGAAGAATATTTTCAGAGAGTGCACATAAACTTCTATGCAAATGTTATGATACATATTTATGTCTGGCTGTGCAGCTACATAACCAAAGAATGTAAGAAATAATATCCAACATGACAAGATAAATTACTAGATATGAACTACTTACTATTAAGAGCCATAATATTGTCTGTTCCTGGATGATGGAAGTTTATCCCCATACGCCCTGCAATGTAAGCAAAAGCTATTTTTAATGTTTTTATTTCAAAACTGAATTAAATTCATTAATACGAAAAATTCCTAAAGGGGATGAACAGTCAGGGTAGTCAAATCTTCTCTCTATTGAAGACAACTCCCCCAGAATACACATTTAAAATATTTAACACCACAGAACCTTTAGTGTTATGTACTTAAAATACTGATAATCACAAAATAAGCAATGAAACACTTATTTTTAATAAATTCCTTTGCTTTGCACTAGGAGAATATTATGCTTACCCTTTCAGTATAAGTCCTCAAAGTTCAACCTCCCTGCAGTTATGCCTTTTATGGTTGGTTTCCAATAACAAGTACAGTATTGCAAAACCTCACTAAATCGATAAAAATAAAGCACTATTTTTCATACTACCTGAGGCACCAGGAGCTCTCAAGTTAACAGTTGGAGACTGAGTTCTCACCCTGTGTTTGTATTCTTCCCTAAGAATCCTCTATTGCCTACTCTTTGGGATAAGACGCTGGGTTGGAGGGAATGCTGTTCTCATGCATGTACTCCAAAAACTATATATATTCTTGATGCAAAGGAGCCAACAGCAGTATTGCTGTTCAGGTTAGTTTTAGATACTATTTGACTTAGCTAAAGTACTAAAAGCTTACCCCCAAAGATACTTTGGAACAGGACTTTTATAATTAAACCACCCAAAACAATTTGAAAGCTGTAATTGGTATTAGTCCTTATTTGGACACTGCTATAAAGGACAATTATAGCCATATAAAAATTTATTTCAATTAAGTAAGGTAAGTAGCTCTATGTATATAATGTAACTCCATTTCATATGCTTTGTAACTCCATTTCAATATGTACTTCCAGGTCTGTGGTTAAGTTTGGGAGCTAGGGAAGAAGACAGTTTGCATTTCTTCACTAAATTGGCACCCAATTATGGGAAATCAGGACCAACTCTGCACTGAAGAACCAATATAAGAACCAATATAATGTTCCTATACTTCTGCAAAACCAATTTTTAACACCTGAGCTCTGGTAGAGCAGAACTAAAGGCAATGCTCTCCAACACTTCTAGTTCCTATCGATAGTTAAAGCCTTCTATTTCCAGTCACAGAGAGTGCTGTGCTGTAATGAATATTTTTTTCTTTACAGATGCAGCATGAAGTTTCACTGCACTTCTGAAACTGAGTCACTAAGCAGTTTAAGTAATAAAGTAAATAAATCTTTTTTTCACATTATTGTTTCCTCCTTCTTTAAAGTGTCACCACAATAAGACTATGAAGCAAACAAAGGTGGGGACAGAAGGTAAATAGAATTTCCATTTTTACTTTCCAACGCCTTGAGCAAAGCTTCTTAAAGAGATCTTCTTCATTAACTACTTCACATTTCCTAATTACAGGCTTAATTCTCCTGTACATATTTTCACATTGATCTGGCAGAGCAGAAACATTAAAGCTGCTATTATTTAGTTAGTATAACCTTTGCTAAAATATTTCTGAACTCTTGCCAGAGGGACATGAATTCCCTTTTCCTTAAAAGTGTATTAATGAGTGTGAGGTTACAGGTATTACTTGTAAAGGGGAAAGGTGTATATACTTATCTAGCCTTGTAAACTAATACTTGGAATAGAACAAAAAGAAACTTCTATGAAAAAAAAACAGTGAAATTTGAATGCATAAGGCATGGATGGGCCCTTCTCCTTCCCTTTGCTGAAGCTGAAATTCTGCTGTTTGACCAGCTTCAGAAATAGAATAGTATCTGTGACATCTGGGCTTGTTTTTTTCCTCCCTCCAGGCTGTCACTGGACCAGGTGCTGCTTGTGTGACATTTTGTCACCTGCCCTTGGCCTGCTATTTTTAAACAGTTCTTGTCAGCTATCTTTTCAGAGGAGCAGAAAATACAGAGCAGCACAAGCAGAAGGACATGTTCTCACACTGAGCTAAGCCACTGCGAGAGCTAATTCTGTGCATCTTCAGAGGTCCCTAGTGCAGCTCTATAGAAACAGATTAATGGAATCCTTTCAAAACATCTGTATTAAAAGCATTCAAAAGAGACTGGCAATGCACCAATCATAAGACAATTAGTTACCAATAATTACAGAGCCTTTCATATTAGCTATGACATTTGAATATCTTGTTGCTTGAAGCAAAATATTCAATTGAAAAAAGAGGCCATATGCAGATTACAAAACTGCATAATTATCTAAGGAACAACAAGAGAGCACAGAAAGGGAATCATAGGTCTGTTAATTTTAAGGTGCAATGTAGAACTGTGAAACCTAATTAAGAATATGCACTTTCAAAGACATATTTAGGTTAAACACAAATGACTATCGGAAGACAATCGAAGAAAAACACATGTATGTTACCTGGAGCTTTAGGTAGTCTATATAAGCACATATTTCTAATCGTAGTCTAAAAATAAAATCTCTAGATAAAATTTTTACTTTTCAAGAATATTAAGCAGAAACACAGAGAAGTCAGAGCACAGAAGTTATGGATTCCAGCAGTTCACTGAAATCACAAATATGAACCCTTCCAGTAACAACATCCCCAGTATTTGTATTCGGTGTACATCTGCCATTTTCAGTTTGCCTCTCTTGGTTTCGTAACTATTTACTGACTATATTTTCAATTATGTGCTTTTATAACACACACTTACAGGACTGCAGTTAGGCTGCAACAGAGATGACTCTTTTATGTCTTTTCAATGCCTAATCTAAAAGAATAAAAAATCCAGTTGTATATTTCTTGCTCTTTAAACATTTCAGAGCATAAATGAAGGTTCAAAGATTCTTGTATAGCCCAGGCTGCACTTTTGCTTATCTTATGCCATTAAATTTTTTACATTATCTCTCCTAACAACATTTGGAGAGACTTTCCTGGCTGCATTGCCTGAGTGCTCTGCTGCATGTGCAATATCATACTCATCATGGCAGAGTGCCCAATTCCTTTTTGGAGCACATCAAGTCTGTGCATCCTCTCTTCTGTAATATATTGGAAAGGAGTCGTTAAATGGATTTAACTTTACCTTGTTCTTTATAGAAGACAGTAAAGATTTTGAATCAATTCTGAAATCGTTTCAATAGCTTAAGGAATTATACCTTTCCCATATATGAATCTCTTTATTAAATCTTTCACAATTACACTATTTTTTTTTCATTGTCTAGTTAATTTCAAGTTACATGATCAGTTTTGAGAAATAATGTTGTTCCAAAAATATCAAAACTTGGTATCAGGCTCAACTCTACCACTACTGAGTTTTATCTTTAAGTCATTTTCTATTCCTAAATGCTTTATGTGTTTTTGAATTTGTGAAACCATAACCAGCTCCTGGACATGAACACTCAGGGAAGGATTTTTAAGATTATAGTTACATATTCTCATCATTTTCATGTTAACAATCACATTCCAAGAGACAATGTTCATTGATTATACCTCATGGCTTTCACCAAGACTGATCACTTAGACCAATTCAGCAATTGGTATTTGACATAAGATTTGCTAGAAAACAGCAAAGCTGATCTGCTTTTGACCTGTCCTGAACTTTCTGGGAATGAGAACTTCCTCAGAATGAGAACTTCCTCTCTCAGAGTTCTTAAGATCACTGTTGATATCAATTACAAGTTATGACTACACGATCCAGTGGCAAGGTCAAATGAAACTGGCAACAGGACTAGGTCCGCTACATTTCCTTCGTAATAATACCTCCTTTATCAAAATTAGCTTTTCTACCAAATTATTTCAAAGCTGCTGACAACAAAAGGCAGTAGCTATTTGGATAGATAGGTAGAAAGTGGGGTAGAGCAAGACAGAGGAGAGTGCTCAAAGTAGGACCAGTATATTTGCTCAAATACCTAAAGCAAGATTATTCTTTTGACTCACATATATTCAGGAGTCCAGTTTACAGCACAACCTACAACTCCACACACCCAAATCCCCATACCCCCAGCTCAACCATGAGTCTCTGCTCCATGATTCACAAGTGGCCACAAAACAAGAAGCTGCTGTGCCCATATATAAGACTTTATATTCTACTTGAGTAGACCATAGACCACACTCTCTCCTTTCACCCCAACATTACAACCACCTGAAACTAAAGCTACAATAACTCAGCATACATGCCCAGGACAATTCCAAAACCAAGAACTGTGTAAGCAAGAGTCTGCATAAAGGATTATCAAAATAAAATTTAAGTCCCTGAAGAAGTTTGTTGGATTTATCCCTTCCTTTAAGTCGATCTGCCATTTGTTCATACCCATAATTTAAACACCTGCACTTACAGATCTTTAAAACATTAAAACACTGAGCAGATTAAAAGTACTATTGTTTGCCAGAAAGGAGCTATGAAGAACTATTACTGTGATCACATGTACATATTTTTACCGTGCAAAACCATATTGTGTCAATGTGAGCAGAAGTATATAATTATCAGCTATGAATATCAGTAATAAAGATTGCTGATACGAACTACTTCCTGTCACTGACTAAGCAAATATATGCCATTGGTAGAGAAAACAGCCTATAAAATAAACCAGCACATACATCACAATGACATGCAGTCTTAATAATTAAATTACATTGCTCCAATAAAACACAGGGATCTTGCATATTTTTAAGCAGTGCAACATTTTTACCTCCAAACCAGTTATATCTTCAAAATATTAGTACTTTAAAAGCAAGACCTGATGAACATAACAATAAATTTAGCTTTACTTGTAAGGGGTAGACAACTACATGGACACATACCCATTCTACAGGAAGTTCTAGAATTGTATTCTTAAAGGCAATATTGGTATCTATATTGGAAAGTTTGGAGGGAATAAAATAAAACAATATGAAAGCAGAATTTTCCATTCCAATCTATGATAAAATATATAAAAACCTTCAAAACAGTAGAGAAGTGAGAAAGTAGAAAAGGAAAAAAAACCCCCAGATTTAGGCCTTTATGAAGCCTCAATAACACAATGAAAAAAATGGAAATAAAGAGAAGAAAAAATTATATCTGTATCACTACTTAAACTAAACAAAGCAAACAAAAAACCCACCACTGCTGCCCAGAACACATTCAGGAGGTCAAAGAAAAGCACATGCCAGATGCCAGCAGCACGTTAGGAAGTATCATCATACCACAGGATCATTGGAAAAACCACTTGTTTAATTTAAGAAATATGAACCATTTAATGGTCATGTTCTGTACTAAAATAAAAATACTAAAAAGGATTTTCTTAAATAAGCAGAGTTTCAAATGGAAAGGCAACATACTCTGTTTCCTTTAGAAGGATTAGTTTGAGTGGCCTAATTTTAAACACAAATAGATCTGCAAACACATCTGTCTGCTCACTCTGTTCTTCATGAGCATTTACAGAAAGGGATCAGAAGAGCATTGAGATTTTTGGAAATGTTGTTACACTGCACTTTTTTTCTAATGAAAGTGTTGCAAAAAGCTCTAACAGGGTAGCACCATTTCTAGGACTATGATGACAACATTTGTACTATTTGCATGACCTTTGTGTTCAGCTGCTGACTGCAAACACAAATATGATCCATTCACCTTCACTTTTCTCAGGTCATGTGGCAAACTCACTGTTTTGCTTACAAAAAAAGCTTATGAACACTTACAGCTGAACAAAATCAAGTGGCATGTACTGAAGTTGATAAAAATCAAAGTAGAAGAGCAAAGGTCCATTCTATATTTATTACAACACTAAGTTGCATATGATCTTCAAACACTTTGCTGTTAAAAAATCATCAACAACATAGTTAATTTAAATGTAAACAGGATATCTTAAATTTTGCTTAGTTTTCATATGACCTGATACAATCTTTACAATAGTTAAAAAGTAGCAACTTAGTCACTGCAGTTCTCTATTATGCAAATATATATGGGCGTCATTCAATTAAGTACTGAAAAATCAAGATGAAAAGCTTCCTCACAGACACTACTTCTTCCTCTGAACTGTAGTACATTTGTATTCAAAGTCTCAAACAATCTCTATGGAAATAATAGGACATCATCAACACATGCTTTATGTATTCTTCTACAGTATGACATCCATTAAAATTTGTTTTCATACAGTCTGCTCTTAAGATTCTCCTTGTACATGTGTTGCCTTCAAATACTCATATTTGAACATGTCACACTGATACTTGAAAAAAATTCAGGATTTTTGTGAGGTGGAGATTTACAAATTACAAAGTTTCCACTGTGATTTAGATTAAAACCCAAATATTATATTTATCTAGTGTAACAGTAAATTTAAAATAAATCTTATGAAGGGACATGATTTCTCTCCTCAGTTTTATCCTTTGATTCAGCTTCATAACCTGTCAGGAGCACATGTGCACAGCATATGATCTAACACCGCTGAAATATTTTATTTAATTATTTAAAAATAGAACAAAGGCAGCTGCTAGTTACTACTGATCAAAATATTTTTTATAGATCAGAATGCCTCTGTTTGTGTTGTAATGCAATAGTTTGACACGGATAAACATATTGCAACAGTGACATATTACACCATAGACAGGAGACACTTTGATGTAGGAAAGAAATGTTCTAGTCAGTAATAAGCAGCATCTACCCACAGCTTTTCTGATAATTCAGCTTTAGGTACGAACGGTATGCAAATAAAGAAAGGTCATCAAATACTGCAAATAAATCCTTCCCTCATTAAAGCAAAACTGTCCCCCATATTTTTATAGCATATAATGTATTTTATTGGCAATTCAGAAAATAAATTACTATTCAGGAAAAATATCTTAGGAGCTACAGCACATTTCTGCATTACTGCAGATGTAGGCATTGTTATGACAGACAGGGAACAACCAGATACCCTGGGCCATACAGAGTAACACATCATTAACTAGACTGTATTGAATGTTTTTTCTCCTTTTTTCCCTTCATTTTGAAAGCAGACAAATATTTATGGATATTGACTAAAAGGGAAGGAAAATGTTGAAGCTGGTCTTGATGGCAGGGAAAGCAGGTAAGGAATTCTGCCAAACTGTCTTGGGACAAAATAAAATGATACTTGCTTTTCAATTAATTTACATTGTTTAAATCTCAAAGCATGAAACTGGCAGGTGGTCTGTAAAATCATACAGTTCCCAGACTACGAGGACAAAGACAGGGACCTAAAGCAGGATTCCCCTATCTGGCAGGAAAAGCTGAGGAAAAGAAACTAGTTTTAGATAGAAGCAAAACAAGAGCTGACAACTGAGCACCTTCAGCCAAGACTACGCTCAATGCAACATAGATGGATATACTGCTAATTTACCTTAGTCCAGAAACCTCAGAGCTACATATCAAATCTCTCTTACAGCAAGAAACACACAAAAAGGACTAACTGACCCTAGTTCTCCTGGCTGGAGAGCACCAAGCCAATCAGAGTCAGCATTCCCTTGATATAAGTAATTCAATATTGCACGAGTGAGGATCAGTTAGTTTCTGCTGCACTAACAATCTGTAAGACTTTCTCTGTTCCACACTTGAAAGCAACACCCTCCCAAGAAAGTCACTTATTCACAGCCCCAGTGGATCATCTTTAAAAAACAAGTGACCTCTGGAGACCTTGAAATAAACTCAATTTCCATGGCCTGCGGGACAAAGTCTGCCTCAGATTCAGAGAAAGGTATGAAGCTTCAACTCCTAGAAACAAGAGGATAGACTCTTCCTTTCTCACCCCAGTCTTCTCCACTACCTTCTCTGAACAATGCAGAGCATAGACCCCAAAACGAGAAGAAAATATCCCAGAAGAATTTCAATTTGGTCTTCATATCAGAGTCTTTTATGCTTCATCCTCCCACCCACATTCTAATCTAGAGCTCTTGTTCCATATCCAAGATAATTACTTTTTGTTTCGAGTATCTGCTGGGATGTGAGGGGGCACATATGCCAAGAGGGACTGTGTTCCAAGCAAAGTTTCAAACTTCAGACAAACTGCCTGCAATATTTTACTAATGAATACATATACAGACAGTGCTTCCAAAAATAAGTAGTTGCTGAGACTGTTACCAGCAGCAGGTTGAAATGATCCTGAAACAGCTCCACTGACTTTGTAACATGCATTGGAGGCGCCAAGACATGTATAGTTTGTCAAGAATTAAATCTGTAGTTTGTGCATTTTCAAAATCAGAGGGTTTTGGCACTCATTTCACTCCTTCCACATAAAAATTTGGATAGTAAATGTAAGGCACATTGACCTGTTTAGCTGCCAGCTAGAATTGTTTGAGAAAACAAGCCTTGTTTACCAAAAGTTTAAGAATTACAGAAGTAATTTGAAAGTTCTCATTATTTATTTATTTTAGTCAGGATTTTGTGTCAGGATTTTATCTACAGAAGAAATAGCCACACAAAACATAAGAGAAGACAGTCACATATTGCAAGAGAAAAGGAAGATTTAAGGGGAAAAAACACACCCAATTCACTAAGAAAGACAGAGGTGGTAAAATGAAGAGGAAGCAGCTCTGAGATCTGGTTAAGTTAATGATATTCCAGAAAGAGCAGCTGAAATTTCACACAAGAGGCATTCACACAGGTATGTCTATGAGGAACTGACAAAATCAAGCTGAAGTACATAACCAATGTATTCAAAAAGCTTCAAGGAGAAAATAAATGAACATGTGACAATGATTAAGAAACAAGCAAAAGCAAGCAGAGTAATCACTTACTTTCCCAAGCTGATAACAGACTAAAATATCCTGCTACCTTAAGGGGGAGAGCCAGAGGAGAGTGGTATAAATAAAACAAAAAGCAAGTGAGTTTAGAAGACAACACTAAGTGAAATGTGAGGAAGGTGCAGAGGACATCAGCTGAAAACCTCCAGCACCTTTGACAGAGCAAGAGCAAGAAGCTGGATGCACAGGAGAAGAGTCAAGACCAATTTTCACAGAAAAAGCAACAACAAAAATGCAATGAGAAAGTGATTTGATGAATGGATCGATGTTTGCAGAAGAATGGGTTTTAGGAAAAGGATTCAGCTAAAATAGTAACATAGATCTGCCTAACACAGGGGAAGGTGACACTTCTTGCAAGGGAGAATGAATGTGTCCTGAAACAGCAGCTCCTACGAGGATTGCCAGTCATGCTGCATAGTGTGAAAACAGGAGTAGAGGAAAGGGCACACTAGGTCAAGCCAAGGCTGGAGGCTAGCAAAGTAAGCCCCGTGGTTAGATGGAGGAGGAAAAGAAAGCAAGACAGAGAATTAACTATATCATTGGGAAAAAAACCCAACCAGCAGGGCAGAGCAC
This sequence comes from Acanthisitta chloris, assembly GCF_000695815.1. NCBI lineage: Eukaryota > Metazoa > Chordata > Aves > Passeriformes > Acanthisittidae > Acanthisitta > Acanthisitta chloris. The sequence continues at coordinate 117,873 of NW_008678712.1, forward strand.
AGAGAGATAACTAATAAAGAAGCTTTCTTCAACAGTTACTGGGCTGGAAGTGAGCTAATTAACAAGGCAAGAAGGTGAAAACAGGTGAGCAGCACTGAATGAGAAAATGAAATAGCTAGAAAGAGCACATCCAGTAAGTGACAGGAATGTCTATTAGAGAAAAAAGTAAAGCTAATGGTCCCACTGGCAAATGAAAAAAAAACCTATTTAAACTTTATAATTCATACCCAACTTCAACAACTAATATCCAATCTCTAATTCAATCTTCATCATTTTTCCCACATTCAGATTCATATGGAAATTCAGTCTTACAAAATTAGTCTTGATTTGTATATTTAAGTAAATACTGATTTAAAAAAATGGGAGTTTTAGCTGGATTATGATACATTTAATGAGATACAATAAAAACTTAACTCCATTTACTAGCGACTGGATTTTAATGCCAGCCATATGAAAAGTATATCCAGCAGAAATCTCAATTTTGTGAGCTTTTTTTTTTTGAGTTCCAGTTTAACACTTTTTTCAGAGGACTATGATCAGAATAGAACTGAGACAGTATTTCTTGCCATTTTAGACAGATGAGTAACAGTTAAAGACACATGAAGGTTATAGCACAGCAGATTCCAAGGTAACAGTGAAAAGCACAGACTAGAAGAGAGTGCAGAAGCCACTTTGGTATAGTTGTAAAAATAACCTGTACCCAGAAAGGTGGTGAAAAAGGCACAAGACCTTAGACTAAGAAAAAGTATTTTCCACATGTAATATATAAATAGGGAGGGGAGCAAAGGAGGCAATTGTGACATCAAAAAGCATGGATATAAGCATTAGGATAGGAAGTGCTATACATGACACAATTTCTTCTCTGTGTCCTGATTTCTTAGTGTTTAGGAATCATTTCCTGTTCAATACATTCCTGGTATACGGCTTACTGCTACATTCAGTCTTAAAAGTCAACAAGAATACACATCAGCAAGAATGTGTACCTATTTTTAAACTTAACCAATGAAAGATGAAGACAGGGGAGTGTGAAGGTTGATTAGGAATACTTATTCATTTACATGCTGCCACAACTTTCACTGTTAGAAATGGTTTCATCCCCAATGCTACACCAGGTAGGACAAACACAGTTTAACAGCATAAAAAACCCAACACTTTCACAGAACTTAACAACGTGTAATATCTTTTGCTTCCCTCTAAGAATTTGAAATCCAGATGAAGACAAATTTGTCTAAAAGAAACCTGAAATAACTGTAGAAAGTAACTTTGATGCAGAGGCTGTTTTAGAACCCTACATACTACCTGATAATCCATACAGAAGTGTAGTAAAGACTTTGAACATGACAACTGGACTCCAGTTGCACTACATATTTTTTGGAGTGACTGCAGCAAGAGGCTTTAACTGTGCAATTTGCTGATACAAAACTCATGTTTCAGATATGACAGATAATACTATGATTGTACACTTCAAATCAATGTACACACATTGCACCTTATCTTCCTAGAGTAGAGAAGATTATCTTAAGATGGTAAAACAGAAGTTTTACATAACTGACAACTCATTAGCAAAAAGTTTATAGCAATACTGAAAAGCTGATTTTTGTTTAAACACCAAGCAAGCATGGACATATGAATATTCCTAACCTGTAAAATGATTCCTCCACATTATATCAGCGAAACTCATTGGTGGGCCACTGGGAGGGTAGTGTTTACCTTTCAGAGGCTCATGATCAGTCCTTATCATATCCATTAAGGAATTTTCCAAAGAGTGCAAGTTAAAAGTGTCATAGGGCCTATTCCGGTCCTAGAAGAAAGAAAAAGAAGGAAAGAGAGAGTGTTATTGAAAAGATAATTTCCTAACACAGCTTATCTCTTGTTTTATAAACTCCAGTATCCAGTTGTACATTTCCTCTGGACAGAACTTTCTATATATAAAAAAACCCAAAAAACCCCGTAAAAATTAATAGATATAAACCTACAGGTATTTAAATTATACCCTTCATTTTGCAACTGCTACTTTCCCCAGTCCAGCTATGCAGAGAAGCTTTCAGTATCTCTAAAGATATATATATATATAATCAATAGCTAATCCTAAACATTATCATTTAAATAAGAACTTAGAAATAAAGCAATATTATTGTTTACAATGGAGAAGTGAAATTGATTCAGAGACTTTTGGTTTACAGCTTCACCCTCTGCCTTCTGTCACTGTGCTGCTTTAACATCAGAGCAGCAAGCAATGCCTGAGATGTCACCAGGCACATTTGCTCCAGAAAGCACCAAGTAATTCTTCAAATGTCTAACATGAATCTCACAGGTTTAAGGAAAGTACACTAGATGCAAGAAAAACAAAGGCAAGCTAGGATACACAACACTTCACAGTAGGGCACTCAAAAACCTGAGCAAGTGTTGGTTTGTATTGTTTGAATCTCCCATTTTTAATTTGCTGTAGTTCTGCTTCTGTTTCAGAAGCAGAAGGGGAAAAGAAAAGATAAAAACAAACCAGAATCAATCTTTAGCAGGCCTGCTTAAAATAACCAGTTTCAAAGCTCAAGAAAAATCACAGTGGGAACAACCTACCCATGCCCATGTAGAGTACTGTGTGCAATAGGACAGCATAAATGAATGGCCCCTTGTAGTCAGACAGCTTCTAAAAGCCATGAATTTTCTTATTCTCACCACTATAATTAAAAAATGGGGGGTTGTATAGTATATTATTCTACAAATAATAAAGGGTGGTATAACATTCTACTGTGCAAACTGAAACCTTCATTGTAATGTGTCCCCAAAATTCCTGGAAAAATGTTTTTCATGTGCTGGTTACTAGAAAATATACTTGTTTGAAAGAATAAAACTTAAAATCCTCACAGAAGCAGCAGTAGTATCCATAGCAAATGTAATACAAGTTTTGTCTTAAGTATTATTTCTCTTGAACCCTCTTGTTCTTAGGCTGCCTTTAAATAAAACTGAAGGAGAGAATAAGTTCACTGGTATAAATTCAGCTTTTTTTTAACATCCCTGTTCTGGAGTTCAAGTAAATACACATTATTAAAAGCTTGCTGTTTCAAAAAACTCTGAAATACAGATCATCTTACTGTCAAAAAAGTCATGTTCTCACAGTGCCTACTCTAAACTGAAATCCAACTTCCCTGCTCCAACATGCTAATATATGTTCTATAAGTAGACTAGCATTATTTCCTTCACACATTTATTTCATCTATTGAGCATTTTTTGGCAGTCAAACATGACATCTAAAGAATAATACTTGATTTCTGTTAGAAGCTATACAAAGCCCTAAAGCTCAAATGAGCTCACTGATCTTCAGTTTCCATTGTCGATGATTTTTACATCTTCTAGAGCTGCTTAGAATGCCAACACTTGCACAGTGTATTTAAAAGGGGACCTGTTCACCTATTCAAGTAAATCAATACCTTGAAATATAAAATGAAATGTATGCCCAAGAAATCTAAAGTAGAACCGGAATTAAAGGAAAAGTGATTTGAGTTCCATGAAAGTATTTTATGAACTCTCAAAAAAACCCAAAAAACAAACAAACAAAAAACCCCACACTGAGGGCATTTTGTTTTTCCTAATAAAAAACTCTAATTTGGTTAGAACAACGACTGCTTGATAATATAAAGTAGAAGAAGAGAGTTTGGGTATTTCATATTCACTGCCTTAAAAAAAATTCAAGGTTAGATTGAAAAGAAAAAGAGTAATTTGGATGTAAAAAAAAAAAATCCATTCTTGTGGTATATTAGTAAACTGATTAAATAGAATCTGTATCATTCCCTCAAAGCAAGAATTTTTGTTGTGTTTTTCCATTTGTTTCTTGTATGTATACACTTTTATATAGGTACTGTGTATACATAAAGAGGTCAGATGTGGTAGTACTGAACTATGACATCCCTTTGAAGAGAAAATATGAAAGCAAACTAGAGCTTATATCCTAAGCAGGGGTGGGGAAGATCAGTCAGTTTCAGTCAGATCAGTGCCCTGATCTGGTTTACTATACAGCAGTAGCAGAGCTGAGCTGGCAAACCCGACGCTGGCAGGAGAGCAAAAGGGCAGGACTGCTCCTTTTGCCACAATGATAGCTTATTCCAGCCTTAAACATTCCTGAGATTACAGTCTTAGAGGTCGGAAGGTGTGAGTTCAGAAGAGGACACAACCTATAAACTGAAATTAACTGCCCTTTATTAACATTTGTATGTTACATTTAAAGCATACTACAATAACAGCAAATCCTGGGGAGGTCCTGCTTTGTTCTAAGACTTCCCAAGGAGCTATGCACATGGACACATGTGAAAAAAGGGAATCAAAATCATAGTATCAAGGCAAAGCTATGCAGGGCAGGTTTGCTAGAATGCAGGATCTTTCTAATCTTTTAAGGGGCACAAAAACCTGCAATACATTTTCAAGATGGAATTAGACCTACACTGGACACAGGAGGATCGATTTAATCAAAACCCTTTACCTAGGCAATTGTAACACTTCCCACTACAGCAGTTGAGCAAGAAAAATCTAGTAAAGGAAATTTTAGACACAACAGATTTTGTATGTTGTGGCATGTGCATAACACATGCAGACTACAGATTTTGTAGTGTGGGTGATAAAACAAACAAGTCAGGGCTAACATTCTAGCTCCTAAGTAAAAGGGCTACTACCCTACTTCTTAGTAGCTTTCATTTCAGTAGTAACCCATTTGTACTCAGCAGATTTGATGACTACTTCCTAAATTCAGCAAGTTCTTCCAAGAAGATTGGTGCTTCTGCATACACACACACACACACAAAATTATGTTTCCTCATTTCTCACTCTGTTCTCATGAACAGGTTCTCCTGGTTTTGTGAACTGATACTGTTCCATCTTCCGGATTTTCCTTTTGCACTGTTTCCACAGGCCACCAATTTACTGCCAAACTAGCCCAACAACATAAAAAATTCATAAAGATCCTTAGTAGCACATAAGAACTTTGCAAGGAAGTTCTGGGACTAGGGCCATAAATGAAAATCAAAATATATTGTCTAAAACACAGACTGATAAAGTACAACAAATAACATGGAAAAGAAGTCCCAAACTCCAGCACCTGAAATATCTGCTGGGACATCTTGCTAGAGAAGACACAGCTCCTAAGACCTACTTAGATAAACTACATTATGGATAAAAAAGAAATCTCCAGCTACAAGGCACTGCCTTTGGCTACACAATAATCATTCAGTAAGCATTAAGTCCAGCCTGGCCATGTTGGATTGTACTTTTGCTGTGTACGGACAGCAGCTCCTCCCTGGTTAGCTGCCAGTGTATATGGCAGCATATTTCAGTTCTTACAATACTCTAGTCTTGCAAGAAAGAGAAACAGTTTAGGAGTAATAGCTCTTAGAAAAGATACGGGTACCAAAACTTTAAATCCCAGCCCTTGGCTGTATCCATGACACAGACTTCTCAAAATGTACATGTTAAGCACAATGCAAAATTACATATGCATGTGCAGGATCAGATTTCTGAAGGATCACAAAGTGAAATGAACCTTCAGTTGGAGTTGGGTCTCAACTTTCTTCTTCTAAATATCTTATTAGTAAGGCTGATTAAAAAGTCTCAAAACACAGTGTTGATAACCTGTTAATTAAAAAGAAAAACAAACAAAACTAAAGAGTAACTGCCAAAAATAATTGCAGAGCCAAGACACTAAAATAAAATGAGAAAACACAACAATTTGCATTTTACCTGAATTTTACACTTCTGTGCATATGTATTATGCCAGCCTTTAATTACACAACCATGATAATTACTCAGAGATCTCGAGTCTCTGCCCAACACACATAATGAACCAGCTCCAGGAATGAATCAAAACAGTGCTTTGAAGAGGTCTATTTATCTCTGTGACAGATGCCTGTGTTGCTTATTCCAGGAGATGGCTGAGCTGTAATCAGTGTGTCAGCAAATTCCAGGAGGGGAAAAGACACTCTTAAAGTCATCTTAATTATGAAATGAAGATTGTTTAGCAGTACCTGAAGTATGTAGTTAACACTTATGTGTGACATTTGCAATAAAAGGAGCTTTTATCCCTTTGGTGTACCCTGTAATGTGGTCCTGCCCTCTTCAGACTCAGAGCATGGGCATGTAAGGGCACGGCATACCTAGCACTACTTCAGTTCCCTCCCAATAGATATACAAACCATGTCCCTGCTGGTAAGAAAGAAAGATAAAGAATGAGAAAAAAAACAGGTGACTACAATGCCAAGACCAGATCTTCAGCTAGAGACATAGCAGGTGTTAAGTGGATCTTAAGACAGCCTGAATTCCTCACTACCTCTTTCAGGTAGCCCAAAGTAATTGGAATTAATGAACTAAAAAAAGGAAATGACTGACATATGCCATGGCAGAGACATGGAGAACATGTGTCTTGCTCCAAAAACCGAAACCACCTAATTTCCTTCTGTCTCTGCAGAGGATTATGGCAAGAGAGATGCTTGGCCATTAATAATTAAATTAAATTAAAAAAAGTTAAAAAGTGAAACGTTTTACCCTGAGAACCCATGTGAGCAACCTAACACATGTTGCTCAAATCTAGCTATCATCCATGCACAAAATCCTTAACCACGAAACACATGGTTGCACGTATTGAATCCTTGTGGGTAATGTCATCTGCATGTATAGCAGAAAATACACATTGGGCTGAGAGACACCACTGATCTGCCTAGTTTTTACTGTGCAAGCAGCAAAATGTCGAGTGCCTAGACCCTTCCACAGGTACATTTCCCTGTGCCTACATATTTCAGTTCATATGATAACTGACTTCCTATTAAGTTTCCAAGCTTCCTACATTCTGATTGTTATCTCAGTTTCAGTAATCTATTTCAGTGTTCTACATTTTCATGCTGCCCTAGATTTTTAAGCTTTCTGCACCAGTATGTGGAACAACACAACCCAACTCTTTGTTAGGAACTGCAGTGACAGGACAAGGAGTAATGGGTATAAAGTGAAAGAGGGAAATTTAGATTAGATTTTAGGGAGAGGTTTTCCAATGTGAGGGTGGTGAGACACTGGCACAGGTTGCCCAGGGAGGCTGTGGCTGCCCCAACCCTGGCAGTGTTCAAAGCCAGGTTGGATAAAGCCTTGAGCAACCTGTTCTGGTGGGAGGTGTCCCTGCCCAGGGCAGGGGGTTGGGACTAGATGTCTAAGCTGGTTCCAACCCCTTAACATATTATAATACTATGAACTCTGCTGAGCAATGGGATGGCTTCCACTTACTGAACTGTTAACTGCTTCCAGAACACCAAAACTCCAGTTAGGCTCACAAAAGCCTCAGCATGTTACTTACTAGATTCTGCAACATTACATGTAATATATCAATCAGAAGAAAGAGATGAGATCCTAGGGAACAGCTGAAACAACTTTCCTACCGATGCAAATTTCTTCACTGTGGTCACTGCTGTGTTTCATTCTTCCGTGCCTGACATCAACCTGCATTTGACTGCACAGGATTGCTAAGCATTGCCAACCAAAGCTGAAGCCAGTGGAAGCACAGCTTCGAATACACACAGGGTAAAATGCCAGCACTGTTTTAAACTGGGCTCACTCACTCTATTCTAGCACCTACAAGCAAGGGTTATGGCTAAGAATACAGGGAAAACAAGTTTGTCTCTCTCCAGTATCCCAATCCAAAGTGGCAAAAACAACAACCACAAAAAACAGTATTAAGGAAGTTTGACTTGGGACATGCTCAATATGCCATGATGGTGCACATGAATGATCACATACAGCATGCTCTAAATGCTCCCTGAGCAGTCTTTAGCTCCTAGCAGTTGCAGCTGTGATGCAATCCCAGTTACATTCTCAGTTTAAAAAAAAAACACCTTTCAAAAGATCGGAAATCTGAGGACTATGGTCACATGACGAAGTAAAATGATCACTTTGCAAAAGACTCAAAAAACTGTAAATAGCAAGTTGTTACTTCCTCTGCAGCTTGGCACTGGAATGCTGCCAGTAACAACATGACTGACAACACAGATGCACACAGAACTAGAACAACCAGAAATTGCTGTATTTTTTTCCTTATATTTGGTTTAATAAAAATAGAAAACAAAACAAAACAAATAAGAAGACATAGAATGTAGGTAGAAGTAGAGGGCAAATTGGCTATGCTCAAAGAGCCATACAGCATAGCTACTAAGTCTTAATCAAATTTTATTTTCATTCTACTTTCTTTTTTAAACTTCCCAGTTAATTTTAGATAGTATTAAACTATGCTAGTTTTACTGTGTTCCTTTACTGGAACAAAAAGGGGAATGTTTTCTTACATTATTGTTGCTCTTGGAACACCCACAGAAGAAACATCAACTTATCATACATTGCCTTTTCTCATTACCAACTGTAGCACATTCTATTTTCATAGGTGTTTAGAAGTTCACTGGGCAAAAGGTCAATTTTTGAAGTTTGTTTAAAGAGCCTTCTAAGAAAAATAAGGAAGTTTAATACAAATATAAAATTATATCCAACTGTATACAGATTATGGAAACATTTCCATATAATTTGAAAAATAACATTTCAAACCTCTAGCTAACAATATTTAGTCAACTTGTCTATGTTATATAAACTTCTAAAGTTAACATGCAAGAACTCGGATTGAATCCAAAAGCCTTGAGAACTACTCAAGCAATTTTTCCACAAAAAAGGTATAGTTGTATCCAAACTTTACCCCCTCATAAATCCTGAGCTCTAAAATGTTACAAGAAAACTGAAGTTTTTCAGTTCAATGTCTGCAATTTTTATTGCCAGTTTAACAAAAGAGCACAGAAATAGGAAGAGACACAACCAGCATTATGTAGAAACACAAAAGCTAATATAAATTATATTATTCAGTTTAAAGGTCCTTTTACTTTGCAGTTGAGATTCTCTATTTGTATACACTTTATACATCCTCAAAATACATATAAAAAAAAGTTCAGTCTTTATAGCCATAAGACTTGGCATCATAATCACTTACACCAAATATCCTGCCGAGTTACTGAATATTCAATATTTGCATGCAAACTGCAGGGAAGAAAGTAAAAGCAATTGAATTTATCCTGCATTTTCCTAAGTGGAGGTGGTAACTACAGAACAGACTAAGAGGAATACATTAACTGTTCCCCTGGTTTAGGTAATTCATGTTTTGGAGTTGCAGGGAGCAAACTATAATATGGCCCCTACTGGATACAAACTAGACATATATATATATATATGCTCTACATTATATTGTTTATTCCTTTCATCAGAGCCTTACTAGGCAATAGCTTAGTGTTCTTTGAAGCACTCTTAGTTATTCTTCTAATACAGACTTTTATACTATGCCAAGTGTACTACTTACATGATCACGAGTGTTACTTCTCCACCTCAGAGTCAGCGACAGCAAAGCCCCTAGTGAAATGCTTACATCACCTAACCTAATGCTCCAATGGGGAACAGCAATTTTTCCCCAGCAAACAGAGACATAATACAACTAAAATTTCAAACATCTTCCTTTCGCCATGAAAACAATTAAACAATGGGTTTAAAATACCCAAACAAATAAAACCCCCACAACAACAAAAAAAATCAGAAGGATCTACAAAACATCTATTATTCTTACACCCATTACACTGCTGTAGGGAATGATCTGCAGACAGTACAACTGACTGAGCACTCACTGACAGGATTTATGTTGAGTCATATTTTGTTCAACGTGATGCTTTAGATAAAAATCTGCTCATCAGTCCTGCTGCTGAATGCATCTCAAAAAGCTGATGTATCCACTTTCTATTATAGCTACTGAATCCAGTAACAAATGGTTCTAACACTTGTAAAATATAGGATTAAAGTAGTTAGACCCAAGATGATCATCAATTCAAAAAAACAAGCAAGTGGAAAAAAAAAGATGTCAGCAGTAGAATTTACAAGGCCATTCATTATACCCTTGAGCTATTAAAATGACATAATTTAACTGGTTCATTGGCCTGCTGTGCTAGAGTTCAGCACTGATAAGTTACCTTTGGGCTTCAACCACTCTGTTCAGTAGAATGTGGCCTGTGTCCCATAGCAAGGAAAAACTAACATTGACCTAAGAACTCCTTGCCAGATAAATCAGCACAAGTTAAGTGCTAACCTCAAATCACAAGATGAAAGCTCTACAGAGAGGAGGGAGTATGGGGATACTACAGCATGAAAGGATCTGGATGGTCACACTTGGCAGTCTGGACCATGTAATGTAAAAGAGAGTAGAGACATATTGTACAAGGAAGCTATTGTCTCAAAGATTTACAGTCTGTCTCATGGTATGATAAGATAATGAGACAAAATGGGAGACAGAAAAGAATACAAGTCATCACTGTCAAACAGATGCACCATTGCCCAGTAGCTTCATTTACTACGGCCACCACAGCAAAGGAGACTCAAGGATTTCTCAGAAACAGAAACAGTGATTTTGTCTACAGTTACTGATCATAAGCAACATGGGAGATATTGGAAATGTAAAAAAAAAGGGGTAACTGAAATGTTTAAGCCTGACAAAAAATAAAATATTGTCTCTCATTGTGCTTTTAAGAAATATGTGACCAAAATAATATCTCACAGGCATACTTCAAGTCAGGCTCCTGTTTCACCTCTATTGTGCTCAGAAAATAGCATCTTCTGAACGAAAATCTTGTAGGAGTCAGAACTCCAGGTAACTATTTCAACAAAAAGGTAACATTTCATCTATTCATACAGGACAAGATCTTCACCAACAGGTTTGGAGAACCTTAGAGAGGACAATAATTTTCCATTTCAATGCAAATATAGCCCTTCACATCTGAAAGGAAACCAAGAACTGTGGGAGTAGTTGTTCAGTAAAGGCTGGGGGGAACTGGGATCATCTACCAATGACACACAAGCCTAAACCAGACTAAAAACACTCAAAACACAAGAAAGACAGCTCCCAGAGAAGACAAGGAGGTGACCTTTGCAGTGTGATGTCACTTCACATGCAGCAAGATTAAAAGAAAATGTTTAACCTATTGCTTGCAAAACACTTTTAATTAGTAAAATTACACATGTGAATTGTCCAAGTCCCAACTTGACATTATTACAGCATGATTAATATGCATGACAAATTGTGGCACACAAAAATCCACTGTCACCTTCTTCCTAACAGGGATTGAGAATAGTTAGGCAGCAAATGTTCTTATCAAGGACATAATCTACCATAGAATCCCAAGCTGTCTCAATCACCTTCTCAGAAGGGAAATAGAACTACAGGCTTGCTCAAGCTGTGAACCTACTTTTAAATATGAGTTGAGGACTCCTGTGTAGTCACAGAAATATAAGGCAAACCTTTTCCTAAAGGGTTATTGTGTTAGAATGTTAGAAAATTCCAGTTGCAAGTACTGAATCATCCCACATATCAAAAATATTGTTTAATAACAAATTCAAAATTAATGTATTAGATATATTAGCTAATATAACAAATATGCATACTTGCACCTTTTATTGCCTAAGGGAATTTGAAGGGATACAAGATACAAGGAAAAGAATAACTGTATCTTGTGCAAGACACCTGAATACTTATATTAAAATTGTTTGAAATAACCAGAACACATTTCTTCCCCTTAGATGAGGATACTTAAGCAGCTTTGTGTTGCCAGTTAGGTGTTGCACATTCAAACTACTACTGCATATTTGGATTTAATTAAAACAATTCAGAAATCCCTTACAAGGTATCCAAGGACATGCATGAATGGTCAGTGAATCAATAGGAAACATTCTTTATGCAGAAATTGAAAGGGATACTAATAAAGCAGGAATCATAGAATCATCAAGGTTGGAGGAGACCTCCAAGATCATCGATTCCAACCATTAACCTGCCACTCTGCTGTTAAGAAAAACATTTTCCTTTTACATCCTAAGAGCTAAACTGATTAGCACATGGCAAAATTAGTAAAGATTGCTCCAGACAGGGTAAATGTCTTGAAATAAAAGCCTGCCTCATCTACAACAGAATCTTCCTTATTTGTGTAAGGTAATAAAGACTGACAGGTGCCTTAAGAAACGCCGATAGAAGGACAGAACCAGGATGTTCAGACACTTACAGACATTCGGGAAACTGTAAGAAGGTCAGAACGAGTACCTTGGACAACAAATGCCTAAATAAAGTCTAGCAAGACTGATAACAGCATTAATCAAAAACATACCAGAAGTCAGGAGAAAATAATGTCATCTCCATATTTGGTCTTCATATTCACAGGGGGAAATCAGGTAAACAGAAAAGACAGGTAACTAGTAAGAAACAAAGCAGTACCATCTGTCCAATTCAATAATAGACAAGGTGCAGGGGAACACTGTAAACAAAAGGAGTCTGTAAAGCACAGTGAGTGGAACCACTAAAGCTAATCCAAGTAAGAATGCCAGTACTGTATGTGTGTAACCAGCAAAGTAAAAAAGAAAGAACTTCAATAACTAAGCAGAACATGAAACTATAGATGACAAACACTATTTCTAGTTTTTATTACATATATTCAAGGATTTGTCCTCTTAGGAAATACAATGCAGAAATCGTAGCATTATATGCTACTGATGCAACACCCTGGAAAGTAGGATTTCTGGTTCTCCAAAGATTATGACATGGCTGATCTAACAAGGACTTCGATACGGTGTTTCATACAGTGCCAGAGGCAAAGCAACCATGAAAATGGGGGGAAAAAAGTAATTAGTGCAATTGAGATAAGAAAGAAAATAGCAAAATGGGAAAGAACTGATAGTGCTAAACAGAAATCTGCCAAAGAAAATTAACAAGGCATTTGTTAAAATTGGTCTCAAGATCTGCCTTTATCAGTAATGTTTGTTATTAAAGCAGTAACACTAATAATATTTACAAGAGATCACCAATACATAGATCAGCTCACCATACAGAAAGAACTGAAGAACTGCAGCAAAGCAGACTGATATTTAATAGCACTAACTACAAGGTCATGACCTCAAAGACTCAATTTTCCACTGTAAACTGGGACCTCATCAACCAGAAAGAATGACATAGAAAGGAGAAATACAAGAGTTTATTAGTTAATTTCTGGGCAATTATAAACCACAAATATAAATGTTAAGTGCAAGAAGGTGAACAAAATTGGAGGTTGTATGAAAAATCTAGCACAGTTGCTTTTGCATCTATGCACACCTGAATTCATAAAATACCCTGTTTTCACTGTATTTGTTCCTTTAAATTATTTCCCCTTTATCTACACATCCAATGGAGCCAAAGACTGAGATGTATTTTGAAACATTTGCCAGTTCAAGTTTATATTCAAACAAGGCTAGTATGGAAGCGAAATAGCAAAAAAACTTTCCAGTTAAGTAAATGAAGCCTTCAAAAAAACCCTGTAAAATTTACTACAATCCATTTTCAAGTAGTTTTAAATGGCACACACAATGTCAGTTCCTTCTCCCTTCCCTAACAAGAAAAATTGTTATGTAAGTAATCTACTATTTCTGCTTCATGAAACCATGTCAGGAGAGTGTGTTCCTGTTTAGACAAGGGAGGTAAGACTGTCTGTGGGAACCTGCATCAAAACATCACTTGTGAACTCTGCTGACAATTCTGGCTGATTTTATTACTCAGAAGCCATAGGTACAGCTCTGCCTATTAGCAGCTGAAAGTAGCAGGAGCCACCAGCCTGAGGACCCTTCCCACCAAACACTCTGCAAGATTTTATTTGCAGAAATTCTCACCCCTAGGAAGTTAACAGATCTATTCTCATCTTGGATTACCATATTTGAAAACGCCACAGCTTCCCTCTCATTCAGTACTATAAAAGTCCTACATTTTCTTGTTCCTGACTTTTGTTTCCCCCACTGTCTTGTTCTGCCTTAGTGTTCCTACTGCACAGTCAGCTGCTACTTGAGGCTTTGTGAGTTTTCCGAAAAGCCGTTTCAGTGACTGAGAGGTTTCACTGTTTGCAATTTTTCATTTCCATTGTCACAGGAAGAAGCAGAATGGTCCTGGGAAGAATATATGAGAAAGAGAATTATGTAAGGAGATGAAATAATTAGGTCAGACTGTTATGGGCATCATAATTTAAAACTAAAAGGTACCTTTGTAAGTAGTTTAGGGAACATTCCAACCCCACAAAATAAGCTATAAACATTTGACACCCTTGGTTATTGCACATCTTAATGTTTACTAAGCACATCAGCAGATGATATTAGATTTGGTTGTAAGCCATCTGTTAATGTGCTGGATCCTAACAATCAGTTAAGACATGAATCATTTGTTAACCCTTTACAAATGTACAGTTACTGTAAATGGCAGTAACACTATCTACCTATACATGGTAATTCATGAATGCTTTTAACAAATCTCCTTCACAAAGCAAATACTTCAGGCAGAATGAAGCAGCAACTTTCAACAAAGAATTAGAAATTTTTACTTAATCCAAGCCAATATTTAACCAGTCAAGTGTTTTAAACTAAAATGTTTGCTCTGTTTCATTTTAGCAACTTTCATAAAAAGCTACGACGTCAAAGACCTCCTTTAGGAAATAAGTCTTGCTGGCAAAAAGAAATATTTCACCACCTGAGAACAAAACAGAGAAAGCTTTGGTGGCTGATTTTCTTTGTTTTTCAAGAGCCATTCTTATATAGAGAAGAGATTTCTTCAGAAACATAATATATTATAGGTAACATATTTATCTAGGTATACATACAGTTATATACAACTTTCTACAGTTCCCTGACATTTCTCATTGAAAGATCAGCTTTAAGTTGCTTCCAATGTTGCCTGAAACAATTTTTTAGGATGAATCTTTTCAAGATGAGCACCTGGGCAATAATTCTTCCATGTATGAAAGATAACTTTCACTGAACAGACACTTAGGAGTACCACATAAAGAAAATC
>NW_008678713.1:0-4495 GCF_000695815.1 Acanthisitta chloris
GCGCGCGGCGGGGGAGGGACCGGGAGACACGGGCACTGCGCCCCGGGCACGGCCCGGTCCGGGGCACAGCGAGGCACGCGTCTGTCGCTCTGTGTCCGTCCGTCCGTCCGGGCACGGCTCTCGTGCCCTATGGACACAGCTGTGTTCCATGGCCACACCTGTGTCAGTCTGTCCCTCCCTGGCCCTCTGTCCAGACACGGCTCTCCTGGCCCTATTATCACACCTGTGTCCCATGGTCACACTTGTGTCCCTCTGTCCCTCCGTGTCCCTCTGTCCGGCCATGGCTCTCCTGCCCTATGGTCACACCTGTGTCCGTGTGTCCCTCCCTGTCCCTCTGTCCGGGCACAGCTCTCCTGGCCCTGTGGTCACACCTGTGTCCGTCTGTCCCTCCGTGTCCGTCAGTCCAGGCACGGCTCTCCTGTGGTCATACCTGTATGCTATGGTCACAGCTGTGTCCCATGGTCACACCTGTGTCCATCTGTCCCTCCATGTCCGTTTGTCCAGGCACAGCTCTCCTGCCCTATGGTCACACCTGTGTCTATCTGTCCCTCTGTGTTCCTCTGTCCGGGCACAGCTCTCCTGGCCCTGTGGTCACACCTGTGTCCGTCTGTCCCTCCCTGTTCATCTGGGCACGGCTCTCCTGGCCCTATGGTCACACCTGTGTCTCATGGTCGCACTTGTGTCCATCTGTCCCTCCGTGTCCCTCCGTCCCAGCATGGCTCTCCTGGCCCTCTGGTCACACCTGTGTCCCACTCTCCCCCCATGTCCCTCTGCCCGGGCAGGGGAAGGAGTCAGAGCTCCCTGGGGAAGCTGTGTCAGTCACCCCTTCCCCACCACCCACCTGGGACCTGCCAGCAAACCTGGTCTGTTGGGCTCAGAGACCCACGGGAGCTGAGCACATCCTCCTGGGATGTGCTGGCATGAGGTGGTGCCTTTCGGGGTGTTGCCTGGGGAAGCAGTATCAAAGGTGGGGTTTTATTCTTTCCAGCTCTTGGCAACTGTTTAATGCAAACAAAGAGACAGTGTGGCACATACAGATGTAAATGTTGATATAGATGTATATATCCCTGAAAAGACGAAAGCGAGTTGCCTCTGCGCTCTGGGAAAGCTGTAGCTCAGCAGCACGAGGACTAATACACAACTACTGAATGTGTGAGTACATGGGGGAAGTGTCATTATGTGCTTGACCTGCTGTACTGTTCTCCAGGCATACATTCGTGCCTGCTGTCAGTGCCTGGATGGCTGCGTTCCTCCTGCCCCATGGACCTTTGGTCTGACCCAGTGTAACAATTCCTGTTTGGTAAATCTGTATGTGTTTTCTATACGCACGTAAAATGTAGAGGGGAAACAAAATCAATTTGGCATCTGCAGTCACTCTGATGCAGCTGTGAACCTGTGTTTGGTGTGTGTTTTGGGGTAGCCATGCCATCTTGCAGGGGTAAGATGAGAATAAATTTGCAGAATAGAAGAATAATTGTTTGTCTTTGCTGTTTTATGGCTTAGTGCTCCAGAATTAATTATTATATTAGCATCTGTCTCAAGAACTCTGCAGCTCTCTGTCTTACAAGGGCTAGAAAATCCAGAGTGCAGACCAAGGCCCTACAGATGATCCCATGCTGAGTAAATGTTGCCAGCCAAGTAATGATTCCTCTCTGAATAGCGAGTTGCTTCACAGCACAGTCCTCATAAACATCAGTTTTGTGAGCTGCAGAACTGGTAGCATCTGGCTTCTCCTTGTCTTAATGTCATACACATGACGTTGGGTTATGTGCAAGCCTGAACAGAAGCTGTCCTCTACCTGGGGCATTCTCAGGCCTCTAGCAAGGGTGGAAGCAATACTGCACTCTGTGTCTCCTATACCCAGCTGCCTGTTTCTACAAAGTGTGTAAGAACTCATTGGATCGAGAGGTTTTTGTATAAGTGGTCAGCTTCTCTGTCCCTCACCTTTAAATCAAGCCCAAACTCTCATGATTCTTCCTTCCAAACAGCTGTCTTGGTGTACCTGAGCAGTCTTTTTAAACTGACTGAAAGACAAGAGTGCTCACATCCTTCATGACAGTATCTCTACCATCTCTACCTATCCCAATAGCATGTGTTTGTTAAAACAGCTCTCACGGGGTGAATCTCATCTATTTTTATCCATGTAAAAAAATAAGCATCCGCTCTTTATTAGCTACCTAATCTTCTACAAACACAAGACAGGTGCTACCAAAGGATGATTCATCCTACCCTGATGTAGGTACCTTTAGAGAGAGAAACCTGATCTCTGTCTGCTGATTATGAGGAAAGGTTCTGGCTGTCTTACTGTAGAATCCACTAGGTCTTTGGTGCTCCTTGGTCTTATGGCATACACTTGTTGACTCTGACACAAGCAAGAACAGCTGTACCGAGTCAAACCAAGAATCTGTCAGGCTCTTCTGCCTCTGATATGAGACCTCTTGGTGTATGCTGAGGCCAGAAGTTCTGGCTTCTTCTCCACCAAATCAAGTCTCTTAACTGGCACCTTGGTGCCATCAAGAAGTGCTGAGGCCTGTCCTTGGCAGTTTGTCTTGCTTCCCCAGTCTCCAGTTTCTTGATTTTTGACCATTTGGCCTTCACACTCTCTTGCTTTAAAGTTTTTTTGTCTCCCTTGTAATCCTTTGATTCCTTCCTGCTTTCTTTTATCTTTGCTGCCCCTTTCTACGGGAGGCTTGAGGGCTTTTTTGATTGGGCTAGTTGGAAGGTAATAGTGTCTGAAAATAAATGCCTAAACAAATGTGTAAGAACAAGCTAAGCACGTATAATGCTTCCTGTAGGTATCTCGATCATTTGCAACTCAGGAACTCCCTAAATTTGCCTTTTCAGACCTTAGGGGGTACTGGGATGTTTGGACTCCATGTTCCTTGATTGTTGCCAAAGAGAGACTGCCTGAAGAAGAGAATATGCTGACAGAGCCCTCCCCCCCAATCTTGGAGAAGCTAGACAGTCATGGAGCTGGGATGAGTTCCTTAGACTAGACAACAAACATTACAAATGCCAAGCCATATGCAATATCACTGTACATAATATGTAAATTGAAAAAAAACAGATGTTGCAAAACAAGCTGTCAGAACAGTGGAACCAAATATACATAAGTTATGGTTTTTGCAGCCATTAATCAACCTGTTTCTGTGTATTCATTCCAACAAATCTGCCAGACATTGACTTCACCTGGGAGGCGTGTGGCAGAGCTGGGGCTGACAGCTCTCCTGAGTTTGTTGGTGCCTGAAAGACAATGATCATCTTATTTGTCTGGTGTTGTGCATCATCCACTGGGTGCTAAATTTTGTGTGGCAGTGCTATAGAAGAGAAAGTACAAAGACAAATCATGATCAAGTTATAAAATAGCACTGTATAATGACAAAATAAACTGTAAGGATTACAGAGCAGCTCTTCTGGCTGCCATTTGGGTGACATGAAAGGAATCATCAAGGTAGTGGCTTCTAAATTTTGCCCAAGTGGTTTTCATCTCTTCTAGGGATTACCATGCACAGCTTAATTTCTTTACTTTTATAAACCCAGGAGAATAGCATCTGCTACTGGCCAGTGTTAGCAACAGGGTATTATTATATGAGAAAGGATTTTGGCCCACCGTTCTATTTTTCTGCTTGAACAAAAAACCTTTTAGCAGTTATAAGAACTGAATGGGATTGTACTGAGATGCTCTCCACATCAGAGCACTCTGTGGGTTTAGCTTCTTTAAAAAGTCAGTGTTCTTGTGGGTAGAGTCCAGTTTTTACCTTGATCACACACCACTTAACAAGCCTTATAGTTTGTGTGAACACACAATAAATCATGAAACTGATTAGATATAGTATGTAGGCTTTTATGAGCATGCAGAGTTACTTCAGCCTTTTCTCATTCTGCAAAGGAACATGAACACCTGAATTTCAGAAGCATAGCATATACAAAAGAAAATAACTCTGATTGCTGCTAAAATCTGCTGTTCCCCTCCTATTAGCTAGGTGGAAAATCACCCTGGCTGTGATTTTGAATATGGGCTGCAATTAGATGTGCACGTGAAAATTGTCTTTGCTTTCATTCCGGTACTAAACACAGCTTTTTTTGATTCATTTTTTTTGCATGTTATAGTTAAAAGTAAATGTGGTTACAGATAATACTGACTTAAAAACCCTTTTTCTTGTGGAGTGGTTTAGCATAGAGACTCATTGGCTGCTTGTAATGCAACAAATTGTTCTTTCCACAGCCCACAATATTTATAGGCCTTTCACCATTTACAGTGATTTACTACTCCGTTTGACCTCTTTTCCAAAGCTCTACAGCTACAAAAAAAACCCCAACTGTTGGTTTGTTTTTTTTTTTTTTTAAATCAGCTTCGTGTTTTCTCTTTACTGTTTTACTTCTCCCTTTCCACATCTTCTCCTTTTCCTGGGCCCTTTGTTAGCCCCCTGTGTTTAGGTAGCTCCATCTGTGCTGCACTGCTTGCAAGGGCTCTGCTAAGAGATCTGCTCGATCT
>NW_008678713.1:4519-19088 GCF_000695815.1 Acanthisitta chloris
TGCTGTCCTGTGGTCTGTGACATGTGTCTGCTTCGTTCCTCAGTTTAAGCTTCCAAACAGGCTTGCGTATGCATTCCAGGAACAGCACATTGTTCTAACTGGTAACAAAAATACGTGGTTCACATACTTTTGCTAGAGCTGCTTCCTCTTAACCTTAATGCTGATTTTTGTTAATGACTTTTTCCTCCCGTGGAAAAGTGGTAAACAGTCTCGGACTGCAGGTTATTCATATAGAAAAGCAGATGATGGGGTTTGACATTTCACAGGAAAAAGGGATCTGAAGATTTATATCAATGTGCTTCACTCACTGTTTTTCTGGCCTTGATTTTTTTAAACTCTGAAAATAATAATCATGTATCCTTAGGAAGGAGGTAGGTAAGTCTTTTTCAGCAGTGAGCAGTCTATTGAGCCACAGTAGCTTACCTTTTCTCCTGGTGGTTTTTCTCATTAAAAGAAAAAAGATTAATCATCCAGATATAACAAAATTGGGTAAAACCCCCCTTGTTAGATCACTGTGTGTTGAAATGAAATTAAAAGCAGTGGGAAAATTTAACACCAGGGATTGACATAGTTTGCTTTGTTCTGTTATTCCCACGCCCATGTTATGGTTTTGTTTGTTTGTTTGTTTGTTTGTTTTTAAGGATAAAAATCCTAGAATTCACAGGAGAGGGGCAGCTTTCTTCCTTTATTCAAAGCCCAACTTCCATTGTGAGAGCTGTGCTGCCTGCTGGACTTGAAGGATATGGGTTCTGGTCACAAGAATGCAAAGCAGTGATTTACTCTGTTTTTTCTCCTTTGTGCCCTGGAGTTTAACCAGCACATTAGACTAATATTTTCTTGCTTGCTAGTGGCAGTTTCTGTTTCTTTTTTGTTTTGGGGTTTGTTTTTTTTTTTTTTTGGTAGTGGAAGTCATTAGAGTTTCTCCCAAGAGAATCACTGCCAAAGTAAACAAACATCTTCATGAAAGGAAAATAATGTCTGTGGAGTATTCAGAATTCCATGTTTTACAGACAAGTATTTATGGCAACCAACTAGTAAATTAAAGTGAATGAAATCCTATTTCTAGTTTGCTGCTTCTGCTGTGCTAATTGAATGTGGCAATTTCTGCTGGCTTCTCAGCTATGCAGTGCAAGTGCTGGATGTTAGCTGTAATTTAGGATGAAGGAAAAGATGAGATGAAACTCAGCTTAGAAAAGGGATTTTCTTTCTTTTTTTTATTGTTGCGAATTGAATAGTGCATGTAAACCTCCAAGGAATTGCTGTTGTCTCTAAAATGTTCTGCATGTGGTTGGCAAGAACAACAAGGACAGAAGAAAGTTCAGCTAAAAAATTCATAAAGGCTGTCTGGTGGAATGCATTATAGTCAGCTGTATACCTCTGTGCTCTTATCCCTCTGAACTGATAATTTTTAGCTGAGATGAAACGTTCTGAGGAACAGGAGGCTGGCAGATTTGCAGCGTAGATTGTTTGAAGGCTTAAATACTGTGACTATCTCATCTTACTGTAAGTCTGTAGATATAATGTAAGCTGGAGTTGCTGAAAAGTGATCGAACGGCTCGTGTGTGCAGCCTACAAAACTGTGAAGAGCTGATTTCTGTGTGCTGCAGAATCCTGCACCTCCCATCCAGGATAGCAATAATTCAACAGTGGAGCAGAGGCACTTCAAATTTGCTGAGGATGAGACCATATCTAGTCCTTTGTTTAGGCTGTGGCTTCCACAAAGGGGACCAGTGCTAACTGGGAACTGCTGTCAGCACCATCATATGTTTCAGGACAAATGCGAAGTGTTCAAAAAGTTGGCAGTACGAAATAGAGACAGTCAATCTCTGTTTAATTCTCAAAGTGGCTTGTAAGGTTTCAAAGCTTGTGTTGTTGCTGGTGCACTCACATATCACATAGCGTTTTTAACAGTCCTTATAATATGGCTAGTTAATTTGGTTACGTCACTAGAACATAAACAAAATTCTGAGGACAGAGAATACTAAAGTTTTACTGCTGCTTTTTTCCTCTGTGCTGTGAGAAGAGTTTGTGCAGCAGTGTGTGCTGCTATAGCCAGAGCACAGTATTTTTTCATCTCCTTTTCTATACACAGTGCAGCTGCAGCTGCTGCTGTTTACAAAACATGAAGGTGTTGTTCACAGCTCTGGGAGTAAGTTTGGGTTCTGCTTTACAGAACACATGAGACATTGCTACTAATTGCACCACTGTTCAGCATGTATTTATGTACCTGAATATCATGGTGTTGGAGACACACTGAAATTTTAAGGAATCATCTCAGGGAGCATTGGATAGGTCTCCAGAAACTTGTGTTAACTGACTTGTGCTAAGAATAACTATGTGATGCTTCCAATGATGGAATAATCTGTTCATAAGGGTTGCATACTCTGTCTGACCATATATAAGAGATGAGGTAGGAGACCCAAGGAGACTCTGGAAATTTTTGAGCAAGGAGGCTATGAAGTAGAGTTCTCTGAATCCTGTAGGTAGCCCTTATCACAGGTGCAGCAGGAGGAAGCAAGCATGTGTCTGCAGCTAGGTCTGCCCCTCTGCAGGAGTGTGCAGACCACATAGCAAATTCAATGGGAGAAGTGTATGTTTGTACCTTCAGCAAGCTGTTCCAAAAAGTGCTTTAAATTGCTACAAGAAGATTTATTAAAGTTAACTTATTAAACTCTAAAAGGTGATAGAGGAACAGATTCCCCTTCGGAGCCAGAGCGTGTGCGTTGTACAAAAAGCAAAGGCAACTTATCTGATTTATATGTGAAAATATATTCTCTTGTACTTGACCTTAT
The DNA here is from genome assembly GCF_000695815.1 of Acanthisitta chloris. Classification (NCBI taxonomy): domain Eukaryota; kingdom Metazoa; phylum Chordata; class Aves; order Passeriformes; family Acanthisittidae; genus Acanthisitta; species Acanthisitta chloris. The sequence goes on from NW_008678713.1 coordinate 7,312, forward strand.
TTTCTCTCTGAGTGTAAGATGGATGCTCACTAATTTTACACCACCACCCACTGTTCCAATGAAATTATTTTCAACAGATTCTGTAAGAAATTTGCTGCTTGAATTAATATGGAATTATCTCAGAAATTAGCAGCACATACTCTTGAGATTCACCATGGAAGTACAATTATTCAAGCTTTTATGTATAAGCTAGAATTGAAGAAATACAGATGAAAACTAAAAGAAATCCATTAACCATATAATTGTGACTAATTATGCTGATATATCTGGTAACCAATGTGGAGTCAACAACTCGGGGCTGGTCATTGTGATATTGGAGCTCAGCGAGTCAGGAGCAGCCAGGGTCAATCAGGAGCATCCTTGCTTGAGGGTAGGATGCTCTCCTTTCCATTTGTTGATGGCATGCAGCATCTTTTACAAAACACTCCATCATCCATGGCTGGAATGATGAGACTGGTCTGGCCATGAGGCAGTTTCTTTGGGAGGGATGAGGAGCAGACCTGGACATGGCACAGAGTGGTATTTCTCTGCCATACAGCAAACGAAGCCTCTCTCAACACTTGGCTGGTTGTAGTCGTCCCAGCTACCTTCCTTACCCCTGACTTTTGTTTTTTTTCTTAAACTACTAAGTTACATTTCTGAACAGTACAGGGTGACTGTACTGAAGCTTTCACTTGTTTTCCTGCTCGTCTCCCTCCTCCTTCTTCCTATGCCTAGCCCTAGCTGGGATTCAGAAGCAAGAAGTCTTGAGTCCTCACATAATGATTTACATCTCTGATCTAATGATCAGTTGTAAATCAATGTTAAGCTTCATGACTTTTGACCACTGGTGCTATTAGGATGATACAAAGACACTGAAAAGCAATATGCCAATTTCACCCTGTATGTTTTGGTTACTAAAACCATATTATCCATGTGGTTCTTTCTTAGTGCTCATGTATAGCGTTTTTAATAATTGTAAAGAAAAGGAATCCAAGAAAAATCCCTGCCAAGAAGCTATGCAAAAGCTAAATATGTTAGAATATTCATGTTAAAATAGCTTAGAAGTGCATTAGCTATTAAAAAAAATAATAAATTGAAACCTAGGAAATGTAGTGAAAATATTGCACTTCAATGAAATGAAATATATTAAAAAAGAAAACACACGGTTAAAAGCCATCCAGACAACCTTAATTTACTTCTATAATGAGAACCTGAGGGAAATGGGGAGTTAAATTTAGTTTATTTCAGCAGACTCTACATTTTTTAACCCTTTATGCACAGTTTTATTTAAAAGAATATGATTCCTTGGATGCCTTAACCATTAACTCCTTTACCTTCATGTTTAGCTTTTTTGTAAGTTTTATCTAACTCTGAGCACTGGCAGACATGCTTTCTAACCACATAGCTACAAGGTGAAGGAGCTGGGGTAAGAGCAGGTCTATTATGTTCATCTTTTATACAGGGAGCACAAAACCTACTGTAATTCTGTCATTTCCTCTCTCATTATGGCATTGAGAGCTCAGATCCATTTTTATGCAGTGGAACAAAACAGTTTGCTGCTTAAGTATAGCTTACAGAAGCTGCTTTGCAGAACTGATGAACACATATGCCACAAATCAATTGTACCCATGATATTAAAAGGGAAAATTACCTAGATCTTTAAAAACTCCCAAACCTTGGTAAATAACCTTGAGTAATTGTGATATCATTTCGGGTCAATGTGCTTTGGCCGGTGGTCAGTCAAAATGAGTCATCCAAGGAACCTTTGTTTTGTTTTCAGAGTTGTATTTTATTTTTTTTTGTGCATGCTTATATAGTATGTTCTAACTGAAGAGCAGAAAACCTCATAACATTTCTACATTAAGGAATCAAAGGACTTTTCCTTTTTCTTTTTCCTCCCAAATAACCTTTTTTTTTCAAAATTGAAAGGTCGTCTTTATATGAGGAAATTTGCCAGAGACTATAGTGGTATAATTATGCCTTGTGGATGCTTTTTAATCTTGCATGAATGCCTGTAGAATTCAAGCGTCCACATGGGGAGTTATACCATCAGAACTATAGGGGTGTAATTATGCTGGTGAATTCTGTATGGAGACAAATGCTTTATGAAAGGGAATTTTATTGTGGCTCTTCACTTTTCAGCTTATTCATGTTCTGAACTAAAAGGAATTGATCAAATCAATGAAAATAATGAAAATTCAATGGTTTCCAAGGGCTGGGGAAATTGGAAAGTAATAAATATATACATTTCCTGATAACACTCATGTGCATTTTTGTTCTTATTCTCTCACCAGTGTTTGAGTTTGTAAGGGGTTTAGTGAAAGGTTAACAAACAAGGTTTGTTCTTTGTTGAGCCTCATAAACTAATAAACCCAATAGCTAGACACTGGTAGAATATTAGAGATTCTTAGCTCCTGTAAAAAGCAGCTGGGTTTTCAGGCAAATAGGACACTGGAGAATTAATTGAATAGTTTTTTAGTCTCTGTAGGACCTCTGCAACTAGCACCGAGCTGATCAGCCATTGGATTTTTATATGTGAATTTTCCTATACCCAGTTAAATTGTAATTCCTTAAATATGTGAGTGCCAGGACGGTAGTGGAAATACTGTCTATGAAAGTATCCCATTTATATGAAAATGACTTTCAGTATGTCAGTAAGGTTGTAGCAACACTAATAATTATTTACAAAATGTGCTTAGAGTGAATTGCAAGCATGTCTCAATGTAATTGCTGTACAGACTTGAAGACAAGAAGAGCTCAATCCTTTTGGTGATGTAATCCAGTCCAGCCTTAGGACTGACCACAGAGCATCGCTCTGTATGTCTTGCTTGAAGACCAAAGTGAACTTCATTAGAAAGATGTCTCGTTCATATTTAAAGAGTTCAGAGAACAAAGAGTCCACCACATCTATACCAACACTCACTTTTCAGGTGCAGTGTTTTATTTGTGGTCTGAATTTAGCTTTGACTTAACTTGTTCAATCTTCACTGGATTAAAAAAGCCTTTAGCACTGGACAGTATTCAGTGAAAATACTTAAAGGCTGGGATCAAGGCATTTCAGCCTTCTTTGGTTGTTAAGCAAATCTAATTGAGCTGCTTTAGTTTCTAACTGTAAGGCAAGATTTCTGTATCTCCAGTTTTTCCTGTAGTTTCTTTCAAGTTTTCAAAGATCCTTCTTAAGTAAGGACATCAGGGCTGTCAGCAATGCTATATTACTAATGAGAGAATTACAGCATGAGCTGAACAAAAGCTTCTTCTCCCCTTGCTGTTTTTGAAGCATGGAGAAATTTTCATTTCTCATATTTCTTGTGGCAAACCATTTATGAGAGATCCCTTGTAAGGGCCTCCACTGGATACTGTGCTTTTCCAAGGCAGGTTTATTAGAGGATAACCAGAATATTTGGGTTTACCCTAGGTAGTGTTGCATACAATGGTAGTGTTTATCTCCTGCTTCATATTCTTTTTATCTGCTAAGATTTCTTTTAGAATTGAAAATACAGTCTCCAGTCTTGGAAATATAGTTTACTTTTTGTTTCCGTATCTATAACCAATTTTTTAATCATTAATTAAGCATATATCTGTTGTGTGGGCATGAATTAAAGTGAAGTGGGTTACAAGGAACCATGGCTGTGCCACTTTCTTTATTTCCTACTTTGCCAATTTTTTAGCTGTAAAATTTCCTGGTACTGATTTTTTGTTTTCATCAAAGTATGACCCCATATTCACCCAATATATTCACCCAAGCTAATGAGCAGAATTAGTCCAAAAAGTCTTTCCTGTGAGTTTACTGTTGCAACATTGCAATTGGAAGATGGGTTTGGTTTTGGCTGACCAGTAGAACTCTGTAAGTTATCTTTTGTAATTAATGTAGAACACAAAGGTCTTTGCATAGTGTCATGCAATGGTTAGGTAAGTGTTTAAAAGGAATCAAGTATGTGGTTTTGCAGTTGTACCCTCTTGGCTGCGAAGCTGTTTCAGGCCTGCTGTGCAAGCACACTGAAACAAAATATTTAAATTTCCTTTTGATTAGCAAGAGTTTCCAGTTCTCAACTGTTCTCTCCAGAGCAGGCAGTGTGCTAGTCATGGTAAAGCCTTAGCTAGACTGTCTGAGGACCTTCTTTGATGTCCTGGAAAATAATGAGATCAAATTTATTGTGGTTGTGTGGATGTGTGCAAGGGGCAGAGCACTACAGACATGCACAGAAAAGGGAGCAAGGAAGACCATCAGCCTGAGGACTGCTTGCAATGTGATCCTGAGAACGAGGTGCCTGAAACTGTAAGTAAGGAAACTGTCTCCTGCTGTTTGCTTCCCACTGTGTTCAGGGAAACAGCATATAATATACATGGTTTGTACCTAAATAGGATTGCATTGAATAAATGCCTGTCGACAATTCAAGGCATAGCATACAAGACATCAAAAATCAGCTAATTGTTTGTATCTGTGTTTACTGACAAAGTTTATAGCAGTATCTTAGAAAGCCTCCAGTGAAGGCAGAATGTATTGATAAAACTAAACTAAAGCTACATGTCAAGTTTGCTTTTCAGTTTGGAGTTCTAACTGAAAATTATGTATTCTATGTATGTAATCTAGTAGCACTGAGTATTTTTGTTTGGTTTCTGTTTTCTAATCAGAACAAAAGCCTGATAGTTATGGAGACATACAGAAAAACCTGAGTTGGAAAGGGAGCTCTGGAAATCATCTGCCTAGGTGCCTGTTGAAGCAGGACCATAGATGAAATGATCACAGGGGCCCATCAAGCCTGATGATTTCCAGGGAGTTTCCCCACTTCTCTAGGCAGCTTGTTCAAAGTTTGGTTGCTCTCATGGTGAAGAATTTCTTCTTATGCTTGAATGGGTTTCTCCTGAAGCAGCCTATTGCCTCTTGTCACTGGGCATCTTTCTGAAGAGAATCTCCATCTTCTCTGTAACAACTGTTTAAGTGTCTGTTTCTTCTTCATGATGAAGCAACCCAATTATTTCAAGCTTTCTTCATCTGCCAAGGTCTCCAGTGCTCTGATCAGCTCAATAGCACTCTGCTAGGCTCTCCAAGTTTTTAATATCTCTTTTGAGCCAGGAGAACCAAGACTGGGCACAGTATTCCAGATGTGGCCTAGTAAGTGCTGAGGAGAGTGAAATTACCATGCCCTTTTCTTTGCTGGCTGCAGCCTTACTGAAGCAGCCCACAACACCATCTGCCTACATTGCTGTGAGAGCACCAGGCTGGCTTCTGTTCAGCTTGTGATCCTTTTACCCCCAATCATACTGTTTCATTTTTTATTAAATATGATGAAAGCAAAGCATAGAAGTTCACAAAGCTTTTGGAAGTAAAGGGTTTTACCCTGTAGCCCAATGACCTCAGCCCTCAACCACAGTACGGGAGACCTGGGTTTCTGTTCTTTTCAAGAGTTGGACCTGTGTTGCTCACAGCCCTGAGCTGTGATATTTTTGTTTAATATACTTCTGATGTTTCTTAGACTAGGGACTATGGGTTTTGTACTTCCTTGGGGTTCATTTGTCCTCTCCTCTCCTCTCCTCTCCTCTCCTCTCCTCTCCTCTCCTCTCCTCTCTTCTCACCTCACCTCACTTTGGTTCAAAAATGCAAAAGTCCAGAGAAATTCCCAAAACTTTTGAGAAGAAACTGTGTTTGCCCAGATGCAGTGCAATCCTTATGACATAAAAGGTCTTTATGTTTGGTTTCTTTCCTTTGATGTGAATGAACTTGCCTGGAGTTAAGTGATTAGTCATGACTTGAATGGCTCCATCTTGGTAGTGTTAGTGAGTAAGTGGGGCTACATGACTTGAATTTTTTGAAGAAAGGTACTTATTGTTATACTTTTTGCTTTGAATGTGGCAAAACTTGGGCCTTTTAATTCTTTTTGTACCTCATATAGCTTCATCTATACAATATAGTAACTTGTGGTGGGATAAGGAATCTATTTGTTTTGTTTCAGAGGAGTCAGGAAATATCTAAAAATATATTTAAGTACTGCAGGTTTTTAACAAAAGAAACCTGGGTACAATGTTTGATGTACTGCGTAATAAAAAAGTGGATCAATATTCATTGCTACTCTTATTTGATTTTGAAATCCAAGTATCAGAATGAAAAAAACCACCAGACAAAACCACTGGCAACTGGCAGTTTACTTGCACAATATAAGTTGTGCAGTTGATTTCTCCATGATATATTGCAAGGGATGAAAAACAATGATAACTTTAATTTAATAGGTATGTTAAAGGGAAATAATATTTCCACATTAACTTTTAAAGATAATTTAAACCCCCCCAATATTTTCAAAGTTTTAAATGAGGATAATTAATCTGGAATTTCTAGTGTAGCATGAAAATGGCACAAATTTTCTATCCATTACAGTAACAGCAACAACATGGACTGGTGGGTATTTGGTATGAGTACACAGGGAACAAATTCTGAAGCAATGGACAGCACCACTTTCTAAGACTTGTTCACAATGTGTGAGGAAAAGATGTATTGCCCTAAGTAAATCCAGAATGAAGACTTCTGCTGAACAACATTAGGAAAAAGACTACCTGAAAATTTCTAAAAATCTAATCTCAGGAAAACCTCAGGGATCTTGTAGTATGGAAATGTCTGCACCGAGCATGAAATAAATCAGTGCTGGGTTTTGGATTGCACCAAGCAGTGTCAGCTGCTGATTGCCAAAAACTTAGATACTGCAGTACCTTGACTTTGTGGGAATAAACTTTTTGTACCAGACAGAATGATGTGAAACATAAAATCGACCTGTTCATCAGAACAACTTGTTTCCCTAACCGAGTGCTAAAAGGGGAAGTTTTAATAGAAAGTGGGACTTCTCAAGGAAATCCTGCTGGGTATTCTAAAGGCTATGCTTTAATGAGCAGACAAGTAAGTTACCTTGGAGAGGCAAGCTAGCCTAGTAAAGAAGGCACAAAGGTGATAATTAAACAAGAAATCAATGTTAAGTATGGAAAAGGGGAGCATAACTGGGAATGAAAATTGAATCTACAAAATTTAAATGACTTTTGGAGAAGATAAAGGTAATACTGGCCAGTAGAGCTTAAGACAATAAGAAGGCATTACCAATGTATTAGGAACAAAAGAACAACTAAATCAAGTATAGATTTCAGTCTTGCAGAAAAAAGCCAGAACAGATCCAATGGCTGAAAATCAAAGCATGAAAAATTCAATCACTATAAAGATGCAGTGAGAGTGATTACACATAGGAATAATTTCCCAGTGTAGGTAGGTGGTAAGTTTGCCATTGCTAGGAATTTAATCCAATTGGATACACTTTAATCTGACTCTGGGAACAGGCTTATGAGCATCTCTGTGGATGGTGGTGGAGGTCATTTTATCTGTGCAATCTCTACATCTGTGAATTTGTATTTGTGCTTTGTCACTCCCTTCTTTTATAAACTGTTGAGGAGAGCAGAGAGCTTTCATTGCCCTCGACATGTTCCACATGCTCAGCTCTGCTTTAAGACAATTGCTAAAAAAAAACCCCAGTCTTATGCTTCAGGGCTACAGCTGGCTGCCTGCAGAAGGCGAGAGGCTGATTCCCTGGGTTAATTCTGTTTTTTTAATTTCATTTTTCTCTGAAGTTGTAGGGGCAGGCATGGCTGGTTATAAAACCTTGGAGGGACTGGACCACTTCTCTGCAGTGGAGTCCTCTCTTTTATGTAGCTGCTATCTTCTGTCTGATTGGGGGATGACACAGTTTCCTCCCTAAATCAGGGTAGCAAGGACTTTGAGCTCCTTTTCCTTTCCTCTTCATTATGACATCTAGGCATATCTGAGATCATAATTATGATCATTTGGGCATATCTGATATAATCAACTCACTGTCATTAATGGAGCCTGGGGCAGAGGCATCAGTCTTTTTTGGAATTCTTATTAGCTTAATTTCTTCAAGATTGAAATTTCTTTTTATTCTTTTTTTTTCCCCTGCATAACCCAACTCACTGGGGAAAGCAATGGCAAATGGGTGAAGCATTATGTCACATACGAAATAGCAGGTTGTCTGTTCTGATTTAGATTCTGAATTAGAGCTTAATTTTGTTGTAGTAAGGGTTATAGGTGGCAAATACTGTTCCTTTTTTTTTCAAAATGGGCGGATACCAGTTGGGATGCTTGACAGAGTTGCAGAGCTGCCACACAGGCTTCTGGAGTGCTGCTTTGCTGGCTGCATTCAGCAGCTAACAAAGGGTTTGTTGTGCTTGCAGCAGCATTGCCTCCGAGTCTGGCTTTCCTTCTGCAGCATTCCCTGCCTTTCATTGAAAAAACCTGCCCCTCCAAAGCAAAAAATAAGAAACCTTACTCACACTGCAGTATCAGAGAGGGAGGAAATAACAGCTTTTCTCATTGTTTTGGTTCTGTTGAATTGCAAATGGCAGTGAATGGAAAGAGGGATGTTAGGAGATACTAGAAACTAGGCTACATATCATCACCTCTTAAGAGACAAGCAGGTCTGTCAGGGTTCTGCATGGTGGCCATGCTGGCAGGTGGCTCTGGTCTTGCATTACTCTCTGTTGCACACATGTGAAAATACTCATGTGCTTCATCACCATCCTCCTTTCCATACGGGAAGCTGTCAACAGACACCTATTATCATCCTGCAAAGTCGTGAAAAGAGACCTGCTGTTTCATCAACATCAGTGTATTTTCTCCTTAAGCAGCCTCCATCTGATGTGAGCCTTTGTGTATTCTTTTTGTGAGACCAATGGAAGGACACATTTTCAATTGCTGCTGGTTGTGTGCAAGTGGAACTGGCACTTGCTTATGTAAATAAACATATTGGTTTATTGCATATCACCTTATGTATGATAAACCATCTACTCTATAGTTTATCATATGTCATCAGTTTGCATCACATATAACGTTAGCTTATGATATGTATATGTTTAATCGTGGGTTTATCCCATACACATCATCTCATAGGTGACTGAATACCTATCTATAGCTCTTTGTGCTTGTATAGGGGATTGCACACAAGAGCTGCAAGCAAAGGTAAGTCCAGCTGGAAAACTGGAGATAGATGGATTGAGAGAGATGAAGGGAAAAACCCAACAGATCCAGATCATTACCTGAGTGGCAGAACTAATGAGAACTGGTTTGCTCTGGCTTTGTCTCCTGTGGTGCAATGCATTTGTTTGTCTCGCTGAAGTGCCCTCTTCCATGGTACCTTCCAATCTCTGTGTCCTGATAGTGAGATGCCTCACTTCCCCTCAGCTCCTCTTTATTCCATGACTTTTAGCTACTATTCCTTGGCCTAACAAGGGGGAATGACCCAGCAGATGCTGTTCTGGAGATGCAGGCGCGCAAGGTGGCCAACCTGTACGTGTCCAGCATGGTCAGCAGCTGCTACCAGCTGAACCTAATCGACTGCCCTTCTCCTCTGCTGGCAACAAAATTAATGACTTTGGGAGCTGCCATCCATGATGTGCTGAATGTTGCACAGTTCTGTTGTAAGATTTTACTACTTTAAAAACGACTATGCTGCTCAGTTCAGTTGAAGCTGAACAAACATGACAGAGAGACAGTGTGATGCACGCAAGCTTCATTTCCTCACGAATCCAAGCTAAAAAAAAAGCAACCCGCCTAGGAAAATTTTCAGCCAGCATTTCAGAAGCTTGCCATTAATTATCAAAATGAAGAAGCAGAGTGTGCTAACACAGGGTTGATTCAAACCATCAGAATCAATTTCTCAAAAAAATAGATGTGTTGAAAAAAGTGCATAAAGCACATCAGACTTGTGCAGTGCATAGCTTCTGCATCTGGCCTTGTAACAGCCTCCAACCCTAAAAATCACCCTCCTTTACCTAAAATCTACAGGATACACAGATTTTGAGCTAGGTCAGCCTGAATTAAGGTGATATGCTTTGAAGTGCCCATGTTCCTGGTGCATCTCTTGCTACTCCGCAAGGTCTCCCACCAACCCTTCCTCTTGGCCATTGTTGCTCACAAAGTTCCTGCCCTGTGAGCAGACATATGCATGCTTTGCAGAGCAGTTTTGGATACACTGATGCAAAAAGATGAAGAAGTTAAATAAACATTTCTTGTATCACTGTTTCTATTGCTGTAAAGTTGGTATTTTAAAGGCTATAAAGTTTCTGGAAATGGATTTTTGATTTATTCTGAGAACAGCCTTCTGGTGTTTATTCAGTTGCCATCTATGTTCTGAAGGCCAGTTGGGAACTACAGCTTTTACACATCATCCTTTGTATTTTGGGTTAATCCAGACCTTCCTGCACTTTACTTGGTTGTTGTAAATCCAGTTTATAATTCATACAGAATATTATCCCTCTGTCCTGTGACTAGAAAACGTTAAAAGAACGTGGTGATGTGAACTGGGGTTTTTAAAAGAACCCAGAAGAATTAGACATTCAAATTTCATTATAATGCTGTGGAAGTGAAGCATATAAGCTCTATTAAAAAGCTCAGCCATTATCTATAGTTCTTGTTTTTTGTCCAATTTAATTTGTGCATAAGCCTGCTTAGACGAGAGAAGTGGACAGGGCTGGTTTTGCTCACCTTGCCTTCTTGTTAGTGCTGAGGCATAGCCTGCCTTAGAGCTTGAGCATTCTGCAGCTCACTCAGCTCTTCCATTTTTAACTGCAGCTTCATGTACCCACGCAGCTACTGATTTTATAATTAAAACCTCATTTTTCCTAACCATAAAAGTGAATGTAAGTATCTGATCAATAAAACTGTTGGTATAAATAGTTTGGTGAATATGATGTTGAAAATGAATTATCCATATATATATATATATATGATACCCTGAGAATGATTTGTACTTTTTCACACTCTGAAGTGTTCAGGGAGACAAAACTGAGTAAAAGTCAGTGCAGAAAATAAAATTGTACTGCAGAATGTAGGAGAATTGGATATGTTGCTTTTAAATACACTGCAATGTGTCTAAAGGTTACATGTAGAATTCTGACAGGAGAGCACAACAGTTTCCTCTATTTGCAAGAATCAGTAAGGTACAACATGATAGATATAGTGAAGAACAAGATGAGAGATCAATTGGATACACAGTCAGATGAAGAAGAGTAAGTAGGGAGCAGAGTTTGTTCTGCAGTCAGAAGGGATTGCTGCAGCAGTAAAGAATATGCTTGCAGGAGGTAGGAGTTAATAATTGTGCCAGCAATGCTCAGCCCCTATTTATTGCAAGAGAGAAGTAATGGCTTTCCTGCCTAGTGCTGAAAATAGAAGCCAAATTTAAGTTGTTTCTTGAAGGCAGATATAATTAGATCATGTAACTTGTGGTTTTGGGTCTAAAGAATAGGACAAGAATGGCCACACTAAATCAGAACAGGGTACGGTCCCTTAACTGTTTCTTAGGGGTGAGAATAGCACAAGCACAGTGATACTTTCCCCAATTTCCAGCTGTGTGCAATGCACATACTGCTTAAACTGTAGATTTAAGTGCATTATCTATTTATTAGCCCTTGCTGAATCTCTTCTCTATAGCTTGTTCTAATTATTTATTAAACCCATTTATATTTTTGTGAGGCGCAACATTCTTGTAACTATAAACTCTCCAGTGTAGCTATGAATTGTATGGAACAATATTTCTGTTTGATTAAAACTGTGATACTTGGTGCTTGTTAAGTCTTATGGTAGAAGGAGCAGTGAACAATTGCTTCTTACTTACTATGTTATTTTCACTTTTACATACAGCTATTTCCTCCTCGTCATCTCCTTTCCAAGTTGAAAAGTATCATAGAATCACGGAATCAACCAGGTTGAAAAAGACTTCAAAGATCATCAAGTCCAACCCTACCATGCCATG
>NW_008678713.1:19419-39112 GCF_000695815.1 Acanthisitta chloris
ATCAGACTTGGGTGAAGTATTTGGGATGTGGATGCAGCCTGTGTTTATGCAGTAGTGTAATCTTTTGTCTTTTGACTTTTCATCCTTACATAATGATTTGTAACATTCATTTTGCATTTCCTGTCTGCAAGTGAGCACTGCACAGATGTTTTCAGAGAGTTCTCGACACGGAGTCTGAGATTCTTGCTGAAGTGATACTAATTTATTTATTTATTATTTGTCACTGTGTGTGCAGTTAGGCTTTTTCCTCCCATGTGTATTGCTTTGCATCTATCAATATTAAATAATGTCTGCGGGTTTTTTTGTTTCTGAATCACTCAGTGTTTAGTACAATGACACCTTTTGAGGTATTGACTGTTCCGAGTAATTTGTATCATCAGCAAACTTTGCCATCTCATTATTAATTCCTTTTTCCAGATAATTTATGAATATACTGAAAAGAACAAGTTCAAGTGCAGATATCTGATCGCTTCTCTCCCATGGTGAAAACAATTTATTATTATGCTCCCACACATCATTAATCTACTAAAGAATTTTCATCCTTCTGATAACTTAGTTTCTTTAAGAGCCTTTAGAGAGAGATCTTGTCAAAACACTTTGACTTCTGGAAATCCAAGAACACTACAGCAATTGGCATTCCCAACTGGCTGACTTCTTTAAAGAACTATTAATATCATCATTTTCATCAACTAACAGGAAATTGAAAAGCCCAAATTCAGTAAGGTTTCTCTGTTTGCAAATATTATGTTATTTGTATACTAAGAATATATCAAGTACTTTTACTATTAGTCCTAAGGCTTCTAGCAGTTAGTGACAGTTTCTTCAGAGAAGTTATTACTATGCTGCCAGAAACTCCAGAGTGAGGTGCAGCTCTTTACTGACCCTGAATGGAGCATGGTTTCTTTGCGATAGAAGTCTTCTATTTATTTTCCATAAATGGCACATCCCTGAAGCAACAGTGAGGGAATGAAAGTTACATTTTATCACAGTAGCATTTCCAGAAAGGTGAACTGCGGAAGTCCCTATTCATAATGAAACTTGGTCCAACCATGAGTTCCTAAAACGCTTACCTGCAGGTGCTTAATTTTTTTTTATTAAAAAATTGATATCTGAGCTTTATGAACTTCTGATTAAACTTTTAAAATAAATTAAAGGTGAGAGGATTAGACAGGGAATTGGAAATGAACCGTGGTATCTTTTGCCTCTAGCTCAGCATTTTGAAAGCAATCCAAATGAGATGTGACAAAGTGCAGCGTGCTCTTTTCTTTTTGCTGACCTATGTGTAAGTGGAGTTTGGTCTTTGCCAAGTTCTTTGTGTGTGAATAGCCACATCAATGTCCCTGCTACTGTAATTAGCACTAATTAGCCCTTTATTGGAATTAAAAATAAATAGGCCATGATTTAGATATCACAGAGACTAAATTATCCACTTAGATGATCCACCCAGACTAGAAGAACCTCCTTTTTTCCATCATTTGGCAGAAGCTACAAAGGTAAGTTTTAAGTGGCTGATATGTCCAGCTCCCATGTTGCATCCTCTTTGAAATTAGAAGTATAAAATCCTGTTGAAGGACAGTTCCTGAGTGTGAGTTGAATGAAACTGTGTTTTAGCCTGTTATGGGTCTTAGTTATGCTTGGACAATTGCTTTCTGTCTTCTTTGGAGATGTGAAGAACTTCAGTGAAATTCCTCATCAGTAGATATTCAGAGAGGTGCTCCTATTTTTTCCACATCCACTCTAAACTTCACACCTCTCCTCAGGAGAGTAGTGTAGGTTGGCCTTTGCTTATCATGACTCCAGTGCTGTTTCTGCTACCTGTTCACTGTCTTGCTGCTAGAAAATCTTCAGACCTGTACATACTACCAAGTCATTTCTCCAAGTCTTCCCTCACTTATATAACACATCATGCACTAATAGATGTTCTGGAAGGGGAATGCACTTTTTTCAGAGAAACATTGGATGCAGCTTAGTGTTGCCATATGTGCAGGCTATGGCTGGTGGTGACCATGCTACCCCTTTGTCTTTGCTTGACTCTCAAACCCCAGCTGGTTCTTCTCTTTTCCCTAGAGAGAAGAACTGGATTTTTGTTGTTGCCTCCATCTGAACTTGGTCTCTGTGGCTTATAAGGCTTTAGAAGAGGTACACCAGTGCACAGCTTTAAAAACCCTACATGTTATGTCAGCAGCATGCAGGTGTTCAGTGTTCAAACACAGATGCATGCCTTCAAGCAACACAGACACTAGATGTTATTCTGGAAGAAAAGAGCAGCAGTGTGAATATGCTTTATTTATTCAAAATACCTATTTGGGCTTAGTTTTAGAACAGCAAAAACATGCATGTTCTTTCAATGCAGGCAAAACCAGCTGTCAATATGCAATTCATGAAACAACTAGAATTTCAGCAACCAAGTGCAGGGCATTTCTTGTTTCCCAAGCTAGGTCAGCACTTTCTTGTAGAATTAGTTCTTGTCATCATGGTGAGCTCCACAGAGGTGACTCATCTGAGCATTTTGGAGTTCAGACAAAGCCTGTTAGCTGACTTTTCTGTGTTACCTTCCACGTGGTTTTCCTGCATGTGTAACAGCATGCTTCTGCCTGCTGTCTACAAGTGAAACAGCTTCTCATCTACACCAAGAGGCTTCTAAGTGTATTGGGTTATAGCTGAGAATGCTAGATCACATGCTACCTGAAAATTATCACTGACTGTTCTAAAATGACCTTGCTTAATTAACAGATAGGGGTGTTTTTTTTGTGCTGGTCCAACTGTTTGACAACTGCTCTAGCTTTTAAAGTTGGATATAATTACACAGGGCTGAAGCCCCTAATAATGAAGTAGTTCTTCTTCTGTATAGAAGTAACTATGCCAGAATGACTGTGCTCATATCAGCATTACTGTGATGCACAAAACCAGACATACCAATTTAACCACTTTGGTATTGTTAAAATGGGAACTTTAACATTTGTGTGTATATAAAGCCTTAAAGCAGAGAAATGCTTAATCTGTTCTGTGTTTTGGAAAAGTGTCTATTACCTTAGGAAGACTGTAGCTACCTTGACAATGTGAAACTTTGCTCAAATTCTATCAGTTCAATTCTGTCTATGTAGTCAGACATGAAATTGAGTTACAGTGGCTTAATAGGTTACCACATGTCAGTGGAGACGAATTTGTGTGCAATCCAGTAGCCCATCACCAACAAAAGGCATAAATCATTAGGTCAAACAACTCCATTTTGAAGAGGCTTTAAAGGTTTTTTTTTTTCTCATGTGTGCTTGAAGTCTAAGAATGTACATGCAGTCTGTTACTATGCTCAGCTGAAGACTGAGGAGTTATTAAGCAGTATTAAGTTGATCTAGTGACTGATCTCCAAATTAGAATTCTGAAATAATTTAACTGGATCAGTTTTAAATTGGTGTTTGTGGACTGAAAATGTATGTATAAGAAATGACTCTGTCCTATATGCTGATAAAATAAGACCTTTAGTGGCTGCATGTGGTTCACTTGTATACCAATGGATATTTTCAGAGGTAGACTAGAATCTGTGATTTCCATTTGAAATGTGTCCAGATGTGCTTAGGCAGCTTTTTCCCATTTATCCCTAGATTTTCATATTTATGCCTGTTTCAAGTAAATTACATGATTTTTTTCAGATTTCAGACAATTTTACCTTCATAATGAATCTTCTTTTTTGTATTTTCAGCCTGTCATAGATTTACTGACATTCAAAGAAGCCCCTGTGGAGAGCCAAACCACAACCCTACGGAACAGATAGCTATGTTTGGGTTTGATTCTAAACAAAACCTCACTCTTTGTTTCACAAGTTTTATTAAAAGAGATAAAAGAATTACTATACTTAAATTAATGGTTCAATGGATATCTCATCTCTTGATCACAATTATGCTTATGGCAAGCCTGAAAATGTTGTGGGAACTTCAAGAAACCAAGATCTGACTACACATCTGACTACATGTAGCATTGCCTACACATCAGGTAATGCCTTTGGGGTAACATGTGGAAGAAAAAGAGGGTTCTTCTCTTCCAGAATGAAAAAAGATTGTGGTCATATTAAACTTTATGTTAGCTTCAGCTGGTACTGAAGACCATAATTATTTGCAAGAGAAATTTGAATGTAAATATTGTCAGCATTTTTTCAAACTTTTTCATTGTGAAACAGAAACCACTGAATGTAATGAGAAGGAAGTTAAGAAACTCCCTCGCAGGATACCATGAGTTTCTTACATATTGCCACACCCCATCAGTAATAAACAGATCTCTTAACTGCAGTTAATCTGGGTTGCTTGAGATACTGTACTGCAAGCACCCAGACAAGTTCTGTTTAACAGCAATGTTCACAGTTGCTGCTTGGATCAAAAACTCCTGAGGTCAGAATTTTATCACCACTTCTTTAGCTTACTAACATATTCTCCTGCTCAGTTTTGAGGGCTGTTGTTTTTTTTTCTTGCTGTAAGAAAAGGAGAGAGGAGAGAAAAAAGAAATAAATAACAGCTCTAAATATTGAGGCATTAGCTATAAACCTGATTTAAGATGGCTTATGAAATTTCCCTATACTTCAGTCCTTGGAGGAAGCAACATTTAGGGGGCAAGAATACTTCCATAATTATGCTCATGACTGTTTGGTCTCTTCTTTGACCCATGAGCGAAAGCACCAATGCTCTTTTCAAGTAAGACAGACCTTGAGACTAATTTCTCATTGACCTCTAAATAACTTCACTGTAGTAACTTATTTCTCATTTACCTGATTTGGATTAGGACTGGCAAGGTGGAGGTAGGAGGCTTTGCTGGAAATCTGGCTCCCATGAAGTCAAAAAGTTTTGTCTAGTTGTTTTTTTTATCTCAATTTTTGTGCTGCATTTATTTGCATGCTTTGTTCCTCACTGTAAATTTTATTCCATGGCAATTGCATTGCTTTTTGTAACTGTGCTGTGAATGAAGGAATCCTAAGAATTGTTCTTGTCTATTTTGCTGGGTTTTGGTGCTTATTCTTATTTATAGATAGGGATGAGCCCTACTGCCCACCTTTCGATAAGTAAAGAATAAACCAGTTAAATTCTATCATCAGACCTGTCAGAGTCAATCTAAGAGAACATGTTATTTTTAGTATTACTTACTTTTTGGATAAAAGCTGCTTCAAGGGAAAAAGATCAACATAACTGAAATCAAGCCCTTCACAATGCCTACTCTGCCATGTAATTCATAAATTAATGGATCATGAAAAGACCTTAAAAGAATGTTATCCATCAGAAATTATACCTTTGTATGTGCAGTGCCTATATCCCAGAAACCTTTGTGTTGAATTTACCTATGTAGAAACCTGCAATCTTTTTGAGAAAGGATGAAAGGACCATAAAATGTGTTTATGTTACTCAGTGCCCAAATGTAACAAATGACTAGCACAATATGAGCAAACCAGTAAATATAATCTTTTGCAATATGTATATTTAACAGTCATAAAATCTACTTCAGGGTTTGTGATTAGACTTTTGTTTTAGATGCCACATGCCATATATCTGAATTACTTAGACCTCTGAGCAAAGCTAATTTTTCTTCCTAGAACCAAGCATATAATTTCCAAGGTGACAAGAAATCTCCCACAGAAATTGTAGAATAATAGGATCTAGTAAATGCTTGCAAATTCAAAATAGGTTTACCACCACAGTATCTGAAAACCTTATCGTGAAGGTAATAAGCAAGGCATGACTTCTCATCTGTCTTTATTTTTGATCATCCACTCAACAGAGAAAGAAATGTGCATTTTAGAATAATGTGGGTTTTGATGATTTTAATTCCAATAATGACATATACTGTCATATGCAAATGTGTATGTAAACAATAAAATATGTTTTGTATTTGAGATAAAAAGGGCTCAAACACTTTTCTAATTTTTATTAGATCTTCAGGACTGGTCCTCAGGAAAGCACTAAAATTCTTCACCCCACGGTGAGTTTTAATTTTACTGTGTAGCCTTCATTGTGTGACTGTTGACCATGGTGCTTTCTCTAAAAATTTATTGATCTTGGTCCCTGGCCACGAAATGCTTTACAGAGCGAGACTTGAAGCATTCATCATTCTGTGGGGAGCTGGGCTAGAAATCCAAAAGTCAGAGGGTTGTGCTTGCCATAGCTGCTCTTGCAGGGGAAGTGATCTGCTGTGCCTCTGGAGAGCTGGACTAGCTGAGGGGATGAAGGTCTCTTGACCAGAGCATGTTCTGTAGCTGGGGTTGAGTGCTGACATGAATGACCACAGCCAGTCATTGTCTGTTGGCCTGGCAGGGAGTCTTGGGTGCCACTGAAGTCAGGAGAGAGCCTTGCCCATGGATGTTGCTGTGTGAGAGCTTCCTAGCTCTGAGGAATGCAGAAGTGCTGCTGGAGCACTGACTGAGCTGGCAAATTGCTCCGTCTTAGATTTTTTTGTTTCCTTATGCTTCATCTCATCTAGAAATTGCATTGACTGGAAAAAACGTAAGAATGCATTTTGTTTTAATGGGACTGAAATCCTAAACTCTAAACAAGGGCTTTAAAAATACGCACTTGCTCCATTAAGCCACTTCTACATGGCCTTTATGTTCTTGCTGAATTATTTTCAGTTAGTTTTGAACAATTATTTTTTCCTGTTGTTTGATACATGTAGAGTGCTGTAAGACTGCAGCTTGGCTCTTCTCTTATCAAAGTGCAAATGGGATCAAAGTTAGGGGAGGATACAGACGCTGCAGTGATTTCATCACACAGATGCAGCTCTCCTTCCCTCTGCACCCTGATTACAGCTGATGTGGTTGAACAATGAGGGCAAGCCCAGGGCATCATGGTGCTCATGGCAGGATTGATTTTTACCTCACTGCTCATGAAGATGTTACCTTCTACCCCAGTGCTATTTGCTAGAAACTGGCTCAACGTTTTGGTGTTGACTGCCAGCTGGTTGAACCTCTATTGCCCTAGCTTGCTGGCAGCTGACTGCAGAAGCTGTTTTAACCTGTCTATATAAAGTATGTTCAGCCACAGCTCTTTTAACTTGATATGCAGAAGCACCACAGTTTTGAAGTTTTAATTTCTTTCACCAAGCCTGAAATAATTTTAGTTAGGTGACTGCCAGGACAAAGTTAGATCGCTGGCTGTTATAACGCATCCTAGGAGATGGGCTGTGATGTGTACTCCATCTGAAAATGAGGTGAGATTGTTTCAGTAGTTTAAACTTTGCCATGTAGTATGGAAATAATGAATTGTGGGCAACCTGGTCCAAAAACTTTGTTTTTATGGCACCAGCGCCAAGAGCACCAGATTGTTGCACTTGGGCTGCGTATAAATCCAGATAGATAAAACCTAAGTGCTCCATTTATTATGTGTAGACTTAAAGATCTTATGTGTTTATATTAGTTAGGTGTAACTTACACCAAGGTAAATTTTAAAACAGAAAATCATGTCTGAATGCATATTCTACAACATGATTTCTAGCCTGCAATTATTGCCTAACACATTTAATACTTCTGTGCCCTTCAGCTTTATAACACTTTCTCACTGTAAGTAAATGATGAATTCTCTTACTTCATCCCAAAAGGCAAAGGTAGTTTTTGCCATTCCTGAATTGTACACTTGATGAACCACCCTATATAAGAGAAAATAGTACTTTACTTTTCTGGCTATTCTATATAGTGTCATGCAGAACTTTAGACACACACACACACACTTGGAATCTCTGTCAAAATACTTTACAAGTTGTTTCGTAGCTTGTGTGAAACCTTCCCACAGCCACATGAGAAATCCACTCATGAAACTCCAGCAGCTGTATGGCAGGTCACTTCAAGCTGACAAGTAATACAGTAAACTTTCACTTCATAGAAAGACGAGGTTTACCTCCATGAGTAAGGTCAAGATCTTCTGAAATAAAGGAAGAGTGTTAAAGCTTGCTTTTTGAACAGCATAGCATCAGCACCACTTAGATCCCAGAGCTGCATGACTCTGCAAAGACCCTCTCTAAAACCTGAAGATGAGCATACCTTTATTTTGTAGGAGCTGATTATTCCCTTTAAACAGAACCCTTTCTTTCTGCCACTTGGCATGTGCCACTGTGAAAAGCCTTAGGATTCCTGAAATGGGAGGAATAGGCAATGGTGATGATCCTTCCTACCTGTCTCACCAGCTCACAGTGCTGTTCATATTTACTGCCACATATTGATGATGTTATAGCAGAATCTTTCCTACATCTACAGAGCTGCAGGGTCTTATATCTCTATCTGAGGCATTATCATCCCACTTTTCTTGCTAGTGATGCTTTTGCACCTTCAGTACAAGGCTAGGACTTAGAAATAAAGGTAGAGCTTTATTTTATCTGTTGGCTGCCTGTACTATGTACACACTGAACTGGCTCAGACAAAATACAAAACGACTGAAGCTTCTGTCAAAATCCAAAGTGGAAATGAATATTTGAGGTTTTACACATCCAAGCTTCCCCTGATTCTCAGTTTTTGGTACTTAGTGTACTTGGAAAGGTCAGAAAGTGCAAAAACTAAGAACCGTGGGACCATTTCAGTTTCAATATTCACCCTCACAACGCTGGAAATTTCAAAACAACTTCGCAGCCTGAGAGGTAATAGCTGAGGACTTTTTATGAGTTTAAATATATTCTAGTGATGGTAGTGTAATTTGGAGGATAGTTGAAGTGGTGCAGGAAAACAGGAGGCACTGACTGACAAGACTTGTATAAATAATGCACGTCGTATGTGCCTGAGTGGTGGCAGAATGTTTATAAGCTCACCACAGAAGCAGTGATCAGCTGGGTGGACCAGGAGCCACCTCAGAACAAGTGAGGTAGCTGGGGCAAATGAAAGTCAATAAGTTTCTCACATTTACCCACTTAACCAATCTAAAAAAACTCCTAGCAACAAAACAGTTAATGAGACAACAAATGAAACAGCAAGTTTCAGGTTGACTTGCTAAAGACATTTCTGGCAAACAAGGTAGTTGCAGAAGTCATTTAATGTATCTCCACATGTTGGTGTTCAAACAAAAGTGTACAGGACTCTTGGGGTGGGGCAGTTATGAGAGTGTCCCCCTATAACGAGTCTCACCAAAATAAGATTTTAGCCTGACAGCATAGACAGGAGTGTTGTCCTCATTCCTTACCCCAACAAGCCATGTGTCTCCTCTTTCAGGTGACAGACAGGTGTCTAGCAGGCAGATCCCACTGCGTGAAAAAGATGGGAGGTGTTTGCCTTTGCTAATTTGTCTGGTTATCAAGCTCAGTTATTACCCACCACTGGGTCCCAAAGCAAGGAGTGAGTGCATGTTTTGCCAGGGTTTCCTGGTCTTCATGCCAACCTCTCTCCACTGATGCACTATTAAAAGTGCAAATCACGAAGCTATCAGAGCAGGGACCATAACATGTACTAGAAATGTGACAATTCACACTTCATAATTAAATTGACAGAGAGATTAAAGAGGGGTTGCTTTTATAAAATGAAAATGAAGAGTACAGCATGGTAAGAGGTAATCTGCCTTTTACTAGAAATAAAAGGCCTGAAACATGAATTCTTGTGTTTGTGAGGGATAAGATCCTATCCGATGCTGGTGATGTAGTATGTGGATGTTGGATGCAAATAAGATGATTTATGTTTATTGTATGCCATGTGGTGTTATGATCATCTAAAAAAATCTTTCCTTTATCATGATTTAAAAGTAGATCTTATCATGTCAGGGAAAATACGGAAAGAACAGATTTTGTGTACACTGGGTGTGTGCATGTGTATTATCTTATAATGCTTACTGCTTATGAGGATATAAAGACAAGCTGTTTATTCTTAAGATGACTTTAAAATATTAATTATTTTGAATGCACCTTAATAAAATTGGTGCTTCCAAAGAACTTAGAAAATTAAGAGTTTTCTAAAACAACCATTAATTCTTTTGGGGCTTCTCTTTTTTTTAGCTAGTTGTGCATACTTAGATAAGATTAGGACTTGCCCTAAAAATTGTTAAAATTATATGTTTTGGCTGGTAAATAATTTCTAAGAGCATCTATAAATCATAATATTTACATTTTCGATCTGTATATATTTGCTCACACCTCTGACTATATTAAAAAGAGAAGCCCCAAAAGAAAACAGAGAAAGCACAGAGGCAAAGTATTATTTATATCTGTAGATATCCACCAAAAACTTTTTATAGAAAATGTTTTTTTCCCCTAGTGTTTGTATTTTTCATCCTTTGTTTTTCTAACTCAGAGTGCTTCAGATCAGGATGGTGTGTCTGATTGCAGAACAGCTCTGTGAAGTGAGGTTGTGACAATACTTCATAGACTAGTTGAGAGCCTGTGAGGCAGAGCACTCATTTGGGTAATGAGATAATATCACCATTGAGTCTTCAATAGGAGTCTCCAACATCAGAGTCGTCACCACCACCACATTCCTTGCTATTAAAGGTCTGTGGTCTGTCTGGTGTTTTCCTGAATTTTTGTCCTCAAGAACTGGTATGGTTGTGATGATATGATTCATCTGACAGCATTTCCAAATGTTAAAACAAACAAACCCCAAACCCAACTAGATTAACTCTAGACTAGTTCAGTAATATATCACACATTGCTATTCTAAATAAATTTGACTGTACATATATGTGTCCCATGTTCACTATCATAATTCTGTTATCCAGTTACAAACTATGCTTCACAAAGCATGAAATAGGTTTAAAACAGATGTAAAAGTGAAAAAAGTTAACTCCTTTTCATCTGTTTGCTGTTGTTCTTGACCACACACTTGTATCACATTTTTAAGCTTTAACTTTTACAGCCATGATAGCTTGAAATGTACTTGAGTTTTGTTAATTAAAGGTGGGATTTTCTTCTATTCCCTCTAGGAATTGTGGCTTTAAAATAGCATGATGACTCATTAGAATATTAAGAGAGACAGTGATATTACTCAAAAGAAAGTGGTACCAAGTGATGCACAGAGGTCTCTTTATGCTTCACTGTCATGATGTCATTGTTGGAAAATTCTTCAGTGGAATAGACTCGAATGGGTATTTCTTAATAAAAGCCAATTTTTATATTTTTCAAAATACTTCTCTTATTGCTGAACTTGAAGTTTTGACTGTGTAGCAAATTTTGGTATCACCATTTCAATGTAAATAAATATAAGTGATACCCTGGAAAAAAAAAAGCAATTTTTACTCTCCATGTAGAGCGATGGGCTCTGAATTGAACATTACCATTTAGGAATGAGATCTTGGAATTAGAATGAATAGTTCTTACGAAACCACCAATTTAATGCTCAGTAGCAATAAAAATGTAAATTGAATGTTAGGAATTATGAGAAAAGAAATAGTGAACAAAAGAGACAGCATAAATCCCTACAGAGTTCATGTCCCCTCTTCTAAAGAAAATGTAGTGGAGAACTGGAGAAAGTTCAGAGAAAGGAAACAAGAAAATTATGGAAGTGCCTTCACACAAAGAGTGACTTATAGGTCTTTTCAGTTTTGAAGAAAAAGAATATAGAGGCTATAGGTTCCTTATCTCTTTCCAGCAAGATCTAGGTGTCTGTGAGCCCAGCATGTAAGCAATTCAAAATTACCTTATGTTTTTCCTTTTGCAGTGTGTATTTAGGTGTGGAACTTGTTGTTGTGAATTAGCACAGACTAAAAAGACACGCAAAAAAAGTCCATGGAAGCAGGTCCTGTTGTGAAAAACTAAATACAGAGACATTAGTGCTAGCACAAGAGATCCCAACCACACCTTCTGGAAAGTCATCACTGTGTGTTTTCATACTCTTCCCTGGGCATCTGCTGTTGATTACTGTTGGAGACAGGCTCCTGGGCCAGGTAGAACTTTGGTCTGAGTGTGATGAGTAGCAGCACTGGAAGAATTTGGCAGAGGAGGAGCTGGACTGTTTAGATGGTTGTACTGAGAGCAGATGATGCTTCTTGAATTTGAAGAGTTTGTGACTGCAGGATAAGCTTATGTATTCAGATGTTGATGCTTTATTTGAACTAAATCTAAAGAACTGAGGATGAACACGGGATGAAAGGAAGCATCTGTGCTTCTCAGGGCTATTGCTGCAGGCTGGCTGAACAGAAAACAGACTGGGGGCATGGGCAAGAAAATGACACGAATAAACCTCTCTGAAATAGATAACTGCTGGCTTCAAAGTCTTCTATAGCCTGTGGTGAATGGATGTGATTTTACCCCTCTGCTCTTAACTTGATAATCACGGGCTTTGAGAGAGTGCATAAAGAGTAATGTCTACACCATGGGGACTTGCTATGAAATGTAAACAAATGATACCTTTTACTCGCCATCTGATAAGGCTGATATGAATTGTTGCTTCTTTCTTGTACCATCCTCTTTTAGTGGGTGAGAAAGACCAAGAACATGGAATGTAGTCATACTGGAGAGGCTCAAGGCCAGTGAATGTGGCCGAGCCTGCTATTCATCAGCACAGATGTAACCAGAGTGACTTTTCAGCCTTTTTAGTCCCTTCTACGCAACTGACAAGAGTGAGGAAAAGTGTAAATGTAGACTTGCTTGTTTTGCAGAAAAGCAATAACTGTGACTCTGGTTTCTATTAGAGCAGCTTGAAAAGCTGCCCTGCCCTGGCAGCCCTCTAGGCTTCATGTCCAAACTTATATCACATGTCCAAGCTTATATCACTTATAACTACACGAGCACTTGCTCACTTCAAGTAAACTCGTGGGTTGCGGGGGGGCAGAATTTTCTCAGCATTTGCCTAAGTTCAACATTCCTTAAGAAATGCCAACACTTAATTTTTGCTTTTTCTCAAATTTAAACAAAACCTCAAAATTTCAAAATTTCCTGAGAAATTACATTTGGGAATTGCTTTACTTGAAGCTGTCAAAAGAACTCTTACCAAAGATTTCACTGAAATCAAACCAGTTTGTTTTGCTCTTATTATTCCAATTTTCAAGTGATAACACATTTGAAACATAGTATATAGTGATTTAAGTGCTAAGGTCCAAATGAAATTTTGTAACCTTTTAGAAGTAAAACCAAATAATTTTCTTTAATTTTTTTTATGAACTCAATACATTTCTACGGATCGTTGAGTCAGCACTTGCTAATGAAAAGCAGTTCTTTTGGAACTGCTTCAAACAGTCGTTGCAGGATATAAGACTTCTAAAATTCCAGCCTGTAGATAAAAGCTCTCCTCCTAAAAAAAAAAAGAAATAAAAAAAGCCTTTTACTCTAAAAAGCAAAATTGCTCAAACTAAACAAATGTTTATGTTTTGTGCCTGCATGTCACACATGAGTGCCTGTGAATATAGTCTAACACATTTGACAGTTCTGCTGGTCTGATTTAGTACTTAATTCTGGTTCTTTTTATCCCCCAAATTTTTGCACAATATCTGCTTTCATCTTTCCTTATTAATACTGGCTAGAGTCGGTGTTATATTCCTTTCCATACAGCAATGCTCATAGGAGCATTTTGAAGTTAAAATAATTTTCCAGCATCGATTTTGTACTCTGCTGTATTATAATAACTCTTTCATCTTTGTTTTTAAATGCTATTTTGAAAACCACAGATACTCAGGCTTCATACCTTGCTTGCCAAAGGAACAAAGGCTGAGCGCTGCTTAGCTCCAAGTGTCAATCAGGACATAACAAGTTAAATAGCAGTCAACACATTGGCAGATGAGTAACACAGAGTGGTTACTAAGCAGTGCCGAGTGCTGTTTGTCCTAGTCTACCTCAGCAGCTTAATGTGTTTACTTATTCATCTGCATCTGTTAGGGTGTAGCCAGTGTCAGTAATGGGTAATTTTCCCAGTAAAGACAAGGTTTTGGGGCTCATCTTACAAAACCATCCAGACCTGGAGGATATGACTGTGATTAAACTAATTGATTTCAATAGGTGCTAATCATGCAGGCTCTGGCAATGCAGAGTGATGAAAAACTTCAGTGTGCCCTATCCTTTGGATAACAAATGCGTATTGCACTTCACCCAAATTCTCCTATCAAATGAGATTTTTCCCATCCCAATTTGGATATGTATTTGACTTTCCTATAGCTGTACCCCATACTGAGTGGATTCACTTTAGCAGCCTCAATTTCCTACTAGGGAATACCCTGTGGATAACTCAGGTTCTCAGCACTGTAAGAAAATGTTACAATTTAAGGCCTATTACAGGATCTGATTAAGCAAATGGAAATGACCTGACAAGTTGTCCCACATGTCTGCTTAAACACTTACTCCAGTGGCAGTATTTACTGTTCTCTGACTGGTAGATCTGGCTGTGGAGGTGGCAGTCTGCTCTTTCATGGCTGGTCTTTTATTGAGGTGGGTTTAAATGCAGAGAGACTCACTCCTCCCCTCTTTGTGCCACCAGCAAGGAGCGGGTGAGCAAAGGGCATGAAAAGGAGCCCCATGGAGGGACTGGTAAGGAGCCAGGGATCCCAGCATGGGGAGTGGGGCAGGACAGAAACCCAACCCACTTGCTCTAAGCACCAGCCTGTGTATCATCTACCCCATGTTCTTGTCCTAGGGTTTTGTTATCTCTGAAAGACACTGTGAGCATCCCTGGGACCATCTCATGAGCTTTCCTCCCTTCCCATCTTCTGTGTAAACAAACCACTTGCAGCTTGTCAGTCTGGGTCCTGTTGAATGTTGAACAGAACTTTAAAATAAATTACTTAGCCTGATTTGGGGTTTGCACCCATGTGTGTGGGAAGGAAGAGGGTGCCCAGAGATGCTATATCTTGAGAAAATGCTCCAGACCGTAACGTAACATTTCTGCTCCCTCTCATTTGGACTAGCCTTTAGTTCACCATGGCTTTCATTTCAGTCTGTGCTGCCAGATGAAGGATGCAATAAGCCTGATTAAATTTCCATGATTTATATATCTGCAGCACATTGAGTCCATAATTAAGACAATAGGGGACAGAGGCCCCAGCTGTGATGTACATACAGAGACCTTCACATGTCAGACAAGAGAGAGATGTGTGAGAGAATACAAGTTAGGACTGATACAGTATTGATCAGCGTACTGGGTGGTAGCCTGGGTATATTAGTGTCTCCTGACATCTTTTGGAACCACATCAGAAGAAAAGAGGATTAAGGTGGGTTCTCCAATAACTTAAATTTGATTACTTTGCTGAATTACAGAGAGATGTTAAACAAAAGTCTGTTGGGAGAAAGATGATTGAAATAGAGGTGCCTGTGGTGGAGCCTGCTGTCATGAATCTGGAAAAAGAGAGTGGGGCCATGGTGAGTACCTGCTGGTACCTCCATGGAAAACTGGAGGAGGAATCAGGAAGGTCCTCTCCCTGACCCAGTTGGGGGAAGGGAAGGAGGAAATGACTGCACCAGGTGAATGAGAGCAGGATTGCCAGATGAACAAGAGAGTTAATTGTGTTGTACTCAGCTGAGGGATCACAGAGGATGTGGAAATCGCAATACTCAGTTTGGGCTGAACACAGTTCTGGAGAGAATAATTTGAAAGTGATGAGAGCAGGAAGCTCATCTTCTACATGTAACAGATGTGTACCAGAATGCAAGTAAAATATATGAATATGAAGTGGATTTGTACACAATTCATGTACCATAGACAGACTCTATAAGTTTGGGATAAGCCAAAGAAAGAATTTAGGAATATGCAAGTTTGGTACCTACAACAAAACAGTCTGAAAACAAGTTTACAAAGTAGGCATATACTATCTGACAGCAACTAAAGCACCAAATCAACATCAAATGAATCAGTCACAGTCCCACACTAACAGGCATCTTAGTTTCTACTCCTGCTTGTAGTGGGTGGCCATGGCTTTCATGTCAGAAGTCCCTTACTCCTCATCTCTGTTAGCAGCCCTTAACAGCAAGACAGACATGTCATTCTATCCCCATCAGATAGAAAGACCCACAGTAATTGGAAATAAATGGAAAAATCAGACAGAGATATAAAAATTAGGTTAAAGTAGGTTTAAGATGAATACTTCTATTTTCAGCAGCTGAGGAGGAGCACAGAGTAACCAGCCTGCAGTCTGCTGAAAAACGGAAGGATTTCCTCTGGATTTTAGGAAGGGGAAAATCTACAAAGCAATGGTAAGCTGTTGTGTCAAAGAAAGCACTGTACTGTTTTAGTCTCCGCTATCTTGTGAACTGGGGTGCACATCTTAGAGCACAAATGAACAGGCAGTTTGGCTATGATAGACTCCACAGCTGGAGCTGAGCATGGCTCCTTTGTCACCTTTTGGGGGTGAATAGCCCTGTTGGGCTTTGCAGGCTTCTCCTGAAGGGTGCAGGGCAGGTGCATCCCTCCCCATGGACAGGCTCATGGCACCATGTGTGCTATGCAGCCCTAAAGGTCAATGGCCAGACTCAGCATGGCATGAGTCATAGCCATCCGAGGTGCTGGCAGGTCCACAGAAGGAAATGGGCATCAGTCACAGTGTTGTAGCAAGGTATGGGCCGCACAACACCTCCCATGACACAGATGCCTTTCATGCTGATGGTCAGTCGCCCCAGATCGGATGGCCCTGGTAGATGTGTGATGACAGCACGATCCGAGATTAGCGCAACTGATTCAAGTGTTGCTGTCCTGGGGTGTTTCTCCCCTCCACCCCAAGGAGGCTGGTAACAGGAGCTGGGAACACCCCTGCTGTTGGTGTCCTGTTCTCCTGGCCTGCCTCTGCCCCAGCTGGAGGAGGGGATGACCATGGCTTTTAGGATGCTCAGAGGCTACGCATCTTTGTGTAGGGCTTTGAGAGGTGCTGCTGGAAACAAGACAGCGATGCAAGGGATGAAAGGGCAGGAGGGACACCAACCCTGCAGGCTCCTTGGGGCCAGGCCGTCAAGTAGCTGAGCTGTCCCTGTGTTACTGGGGGCAATGACCATGGCAGAGAGATTGTGGCCATTTCCCCCTCCTGTTGCGTAGAGCATGGTAAAAGTGATGAGTTCCCTGCCCACCACTCTGCTGCAAGCTGCATGGACACCCTTCTGCACAGCTTATTCATTACCATCTCCTTACCTCCACACCTGTTTGATATTACATATTCAGTTTGGAAATACTGTCCTTTTTGTCCTCTTTTACACCATCTGTTGACACAATCCCGTGTGTGCGTGTGTGTGTGTGTGTGTGTGTATAAGATCCAGCTGGCACACGCAGGAGGTGAACACATTCACATCTCCTGAAATTGCTGATTCAGGGAGGGGAGGCAGAGGAGGGAGGATACACACACATACTCAAAAGCCCCACACCCTGATAGCGCCGCAGCTGAGCAGCCTCTCATTGCCCTGTGTGCTAGTGCCAGGCGTTATCAATGCACAGCCATCCTTTCACCCTGTCCTGCCCTCCCTGCGCCCCCGACGTGCCTGTTGTAATCAGGGGAACAATGGCAGAGGCAGAGTGCCCAGCACAAAGACAACAGCTGCACTCCCGGGTCAGGCTTTGCAGCCTCCCTGCACAATGGTGATGTGTAACCCCATCCCACTGCCCGCCTTGGAATAATTTATTTATAGATGCAATATCTCTTTCACTGCCCTATTTAAGAATGTCTTTTCATAAATGCATGGAAATTGAAATTATTCTCTGCTTTTCCCCAAAAAAGATTAAGGTATCTGTTCCGTACAGATAAATAGTGTAATTTTGGAGGGGAAGAGGGAGAAAAGCTCTTGGAATATGTGCAATAAAAGATGAGAAGTTGATTAATTGTGATGCGTGCATTTGTTTGTTTTTTTTGAAATGGATATATTTTATTAGTGCGTTTGTAATAACAGGCATATGTTTAAAACCAGGAAAGAAATATTGAAGAAAGGAAAAGAAAGCCCTCCTAGGCAATGAATGCTAGTCTTTCCCCTGCAAGAGATGACTGGTTGCCTCTTGGTAATAAAACCTCTTTCACCCTCACAAACTGTAAGCATGAGCATCTGCTCAGCATGGAGAATTTTCTACCATCCAGGAGGCTGTGAGTCATCTCTCACATGAAAATATGGTCGGCTCAGCACACTGCTTACTTCTCTCAAATACAGTGTGTGTAGCTTACATATCATCTAAATGTGTGCTGTAACACAAGATCAGAAATGAGGACAATCACCAAGCTCTAAAAAGAATTAAAATCAGTACACAATTTCTTTTGATAACTTCCTATAGTCATTAGTTTCACTACCCCACCCCTATTACAAAATAACATCTCTTTAATTGAAATAATTCACTATTTTATTATATATTTTGATTATAAATTATTTATTATGAAAGTTTTTAATTTACTTTTGCTACAAGAAAGTTTAATTTTATTTGTCTAAATCCTGATTTCTGAATGCAAACAACTAGTAGCTTAGTGACAGCACTTTCCTGTGTTAAGGGAGTTGCTTTAGGGATCACGAACCTGGAGTGCTTCATCCATTCACATTTTGTGTGCATGTGAACATATATATGTGTAAGAAAAGCATGTCAAGATAGTCTCCAAATAGGAAAAAGCACTGGTGCTGCTAAATGCTCTCCAGACACCTTCATCAGATTTAACAACTAAAAGCTCCTCTATGCCCTTGTGATGTCAAACACACTTTATCAGTCACTCTGCAAGGAATTTTTTCTTTAAATTAAAAACCACCATATAGAACATTATCACTGATTCTGTATAAAGCGTGCTGGGAAAATGCATGGCCTCTTTATATCGTCCCCTCTTCCATCTCCTGCAGTCCACAGGAAAAGCCCCATGACTGGCAGCTGGTTGACTGCCCTATTATCTGAGCCTGCGTCCAGTCTGGCTAATTACAGTCACTGATTACTAAACACTGAGCAGCACTGTCACCTGCCTTAGCCTGACAGGATTATACCATCTGTGCCACATGGCCAGGGTATGGAAAGCTGGTGAAAGGTCACAAAAAGGGGCAAATAACCCTTAATGGGAGGTAAATGTGTGTTTACAGACGTGACAGCTGACTGTCATTAGAGTATATATACGTATTCACAGCTGAAGATACTTCTCAAGGAAGAATAAGGGGCATACGAAGTGTGGCTTTGTCAGACAGTTGGGGTTTTTTCTGCCCTCAAAATAGGTGTTATTCATTGGGAAGAGACTAAATAGGCTTCTGTCAGACACTCTGGAGTAACACAGAACCAAACATTATCCCTCCTTACCTCCCCAGACCTTGTCAGCCCAGCAGCACCAGTTAAACTAAAATGTTTGGGAAAACTGATCTAGTGAACCTGGTGCAAAGGCTTTGTGCAGGCAAAACCGTCTGCTTTAAAGGAACTAGTTGGATATGTTTGGTTTGTGTTTGCAAAGGTGCAGCAATTAACTCTGCTGGGTAGCTGAGCACTAGGCTGTTCTCAGGGAGCAGTGCAGGAGCTGTGTGCAGAGGGTCCCCCCTCTCCAATACTCTGCTCCAGTGCATGTCTTGCCTTCTCCTGTCTTCAGTGCCTGCATGAACACTGCTCCTTCCTACATGTCTTCTCTCACCAACTCCTACACTCTTGTGCCTGCCCTCTGCTCTGCCCAAGCCTCTCTTATGGCTGTTGCTTGTCAGGCATTGGAATAGGTTGCCCAGGGATGTGGTATAGTCACCATCCCTAGAAGTGTTTAAGAGGTGTCTGGATCTGGTTCTGGAAGATATGGTTTAAGGGGTTACAGCATAGTGACAGGTGAATAGTTGAACTTGATAATCTTTAAGGTCTCTTCCAACCTTGATGATTCTATGATTCTATGATCCCCTGCATGCTATAAAGAGTCTTCTCTGCTTGAAAGAG
>NW_008678713.1:39167-43119 GCF_000695815.1 Acanthisitta chloris
CTCTTGTTTGCTTTATGTTGCCATGTATTTAAGTTTTGACTCTCCAAAGGGTGTTTTGCAACTTTTTCTATGTATCTGGGCTGAGCCCTCTTGAGCTCAGAGAGACACAGCATTTATTCACTGCCTTATTGTATCATTCCAGCTCAAATCTGATCCCTCCTACACCTTGGAGGGTTATCAAATTTATCCTCAAATCACCATAATCTGTTGGCTTGGAAAGTTTCTCTTTCTTGCAACAGTCTCTGCGTCATTTAGCTGGCAATATAGACCCAAGAGCACCCACAAAGTGGCCTAAATCTGACAGTATATGCCTCTGGGTCTGCTGCATGACGTAGGACACTAATGCACTCCTCTCCCCACTTGCTGTCCTACACATGCATTTTTCAAGGCCTTCAGCTCATGCTGGCAGTTAAGAAGGCCTCACCTATCACCCCAGGAGCTGGCATGTTACTTGGTCCTCCTGGGAGGAGACCTGCACCCTCCTGTTTGCGTGGAAGCTGCAGATAACACCACAATGTTGCCAAGGTGTTCTGCCATGGGTCCCTGTGTTGGTTTGTTGCCAATCAGATTTCATTGCAACTGACAGTCAGTGCTGTATTAGAGTTTTTAGACTGAAGGAAGCTCAAAGCAAGGAAAACTGCCTGGCATGACTTACCCTTACTGAAAAATGGTAAAGGCAAGAAGCTGCTGTGGTGCCTCTGTGCCCTCCTCAGCTTCTTGTGGAGAGGATGGTGACATGAAGTCTGACATGGTCACAGGGTTGTCAGTCTTCTGTCACAGTGTGACCAGCAGGACTAGGGAAGGGATCATCCCCCTGTACTCAGCATTGGTGAGGCCACACCTAGAGTACTGTGTTCAGTTTTGGGGCCCTCACTTAAAAAAGGACATTGAGGTACTGGAGCAAGTCCAGTGAAGGCCAACGAGGCTCATAAAAGGTCTGGAAAACATGTCATATGAGGAAGGGCTGAGGGAATTGGGTTTGTTTAGCCTTGACAAGAGGCAGCTCCGGGGTGACCTCATTGCTCTCTACAATGACATCAAAGGGGATTGTAGAGAGGTGGGGGTTGGTCTCTTCTGCCATGTCTGCAGTGAGAGGACTAGAGGGAATGCCCATAAACTGAGACAGGGGAGATTCAGACTGGATGTCAGGAAAACATTTCATTATTAGGGTGGTCAGGCACTGGAATAGGTTGCCCAGAGAGGTGGTGGAGTCACCATCCCTGGAAGTATTTAATAGATGTCTGGCTCTGGTGCTGGAGGATGTGGTTTAGGGTTTGGGGTTATAGTAGGGTGGCAGGTTAATGGTTGAAGTTGATGATCTTAGAGGTCTCCTCCAATCTTGATGATTCTATGATTCTATCAGCTTCTCAGTGAGTTCAACCACCACCTGCTATGGTCACTCCTCCAGGCTTGGGTTGTGGCCTTGTGACAATGCTGGTTGTTGGGTAGGTCACAAACTGTGGTCTCTCCTGCATGGTTCTGCCACTGACCCCTGGATATGGAACATCCTCTTCCTTGCTGTATTCTGCCTGAAATATGCAGATATTTTAGCCAGAAAGACAAGCAGTCTGTGCAACTGGAGGTGATTTGTTTCAGCTAAGTCATGGTGTCACATGCTTACTACCTTGCTTTTATTCTCCTTGGATTTCTTGCCCAGGCATTCTATTTTCCTGTCAAATTTGTATTACGTTTCTCCAGTTGTGTTCAATTTGTCTGGCCATTATTTACCAGGTATTTTACTATGTGATTGTAAGATAGATGTTTGACTGAAAAGAGATGACTACAAATGGCCTTGCATACATCAAAACACACCTTAAAGAAAAACATGTGAATGCCCAAAAGGTGTATATATAATTCATAACCAGAGTAGTCTTACATTTAATGATGAGTGTAATCTTCTCAGAAATCAAAACACAATTTATTTCATGTCAAATCAGTGACCAACATTTGACAGCCACTGAATATAGGAATTTTTCAAAAGGTATCAAATCAGGGTGTCTAATATTCTGAGCTTTCATATCTGACCTGTGCTTTTCTAATAGTTGCTCTGATTCTTTTTTTTTGGTAGGTTCTTTAAAATTGATCTCAGGAGCAGACAAAAAAAGCAGCTTCATGTATGCCTGTGTGTATGCATATGTTTGCTAGTCTGCCTGTGAAATCAGCCATGGACATTGTGTGGGCAGCATCACCACGAAAGAATAGGGCTGGGATACTGGAGCAGAGTTATGCAGTGATGATCCAGAGAACTGGGAGGAGAGAAGCAAGGTGAAATTTAGTGATACAAAATGCATGTATTTTTTCAGCCAGAGGCTGAGGATTTCTGCTGGAAACTGAAAAGGAGCAAAATTGGGATGTGCTGCTAGACTGAAGTCATTGAGGTACTACTGATGGCTGTAGCTGTGGAAATCTTGGGCTGATTCTAAGACACACCATTTCCAGGGCAGATGGAGAACCATTTTGACTCCTGTGGTTACCACCAGTTACCCTTTTGCCTCTTGACCCTCCTCTGGGTGAATACAGGCAGGCCTGGTGCTGCCTACAAGTCCAGTAAAACATGCCCAGAGAAGTGCAAGCTGGAGCAGGTGTGGAAAGCAGTTCCTTGGATGAACAGGGGACCTGGCAGCTTAATTTGAGAGAGACAGCTTAGGGAGTGTAGCTCATTTAGCTCTTCAAGACAAATGCTGAGAGCAAAAAAGATGTGATTGCTCACTCTAAATTTATCAGCAGAGGCAAATGCCAGAGAGGGAGAGGAACTATTTAAGGTGAAGGACAATGTTGGCATAAGAACAAATGAGTGTAATCTGGCTATGAATAAATTTAGGTTGAAAATTAGAAAATGGTTTCTAACTATCAGAGGAATGAGTTCTCAGCTTTTTAATAGGAACTCAAGAAACCCAATTCCTATTCAGTCCAATTTGATAAGATTATTAAAAAGCTGCCTGTGATAGGAGGGAACAAGTCTACAGCTTAGGTCTTCTCCATCTCCAAGTACTGATGGATACAGGTTGACTCAATGGGAATCCTATCTTGAATATTCAGTATATGAATATTCTTCATTATATGAAGAATTTTCAAAAGTCAGGCCTAAAATTGTCAAGAGAGTGTCACACATTTTTGACTCTTTGGACTGTAAAGTCTTCTCTGCATTTCTATACCTTTCCTATGCACCTGTGAAACGCAGAGGATAATTCCATCCCTCCTCCCCATTTAATCACACTGGGGTACTGTGAAAACACCCTCACTGTGGTATTATGAAAATATAGTCTTTACTATTTGTGTGGCACTGAGGAGTGCTGTGAGGATGAGTACCAAAGGAAAAAAAGCTGCGCTGAAATTAATAATTTTGGCTGCACAGCTAGGTTTGAATTACATCTAGTAAATCATGCCTAGGGCAACACACTGAGCAAGAAGAAAATAAAATATTGAATAGTTGCTCATTAAGTGAACACCTTCTATTCTATGAACTGAATGAGGCAGGGTCCCATGGAAAATGCAGTATGTAATTTTGTAATTGAAGATTAGAAGAGGCTGAATTGAGGTTGCACAAGCCTTTCTTTATGCCTTTCCAGCATCAAGGATCTGGACAACCAGGGGATCAGGCCCAGCCAGCATGTGTTTATGAAAGGCAGGTTCTGCTGGACCAACCTGATCTCCTTCTATGACAAAGTGGATGAGGGAAAGACTGTGGATGTGTCTACCTGGATTTCAGTAAAGCTTTAACACAATTTCCCACAGTATTCTCCTGGAGAAACTGGCTGCTCATGGCATTGATGGCATATTCTTCACTGGGTAAAACACTGTCTGGAGGTCCAGGCCTGGTGAGTGGTGGTAAATGGAGTCACACCCAGTTGAGGGTCAGTCCCCAGGGGTGTACCCCAGGGCCCAGTATTGGGGCAAGTCAACAGCCTGAATGAGGGGATCAAGTGCACACTCAGGCAATTCACAGACAGTG
>NW_008678713.1:43355-49310 GCF_000695815.1 Acanthisitta chloris
AGGAGGGCTCTGAAGAGGGATTTGGACAGGCCGGATTGACGAGCTGAGGCCAGTTGTATGAAGTTCAACAGGGCCAAGTGCCAGGTCCTGCGCTTGGGTCACAACATCCCCATGCAGCACTACAGTCTTGGTGAAACTGTCCAGCAGAAAAGGACCTGAGTGTGCTGGTCAACAGCCGCTGAACATAAGCCACCAGTGTGCCCAGGTGGCCAAGAAGGCCAATGGCATCCAGGCCTGTATCAGAAATAGTGTGGCCAGCAGGACTAAGGAGGTGATTGTCCCTCCATACTTGGCACTGATGAGTCCACTCCTCAAGTACTGTCTCCAGTTCTAGGCCTCTCACTTCCAGAAGGACATTTTGGTACTGAAGTGAGTCCAGAGGTGGGCAGCAAAGAGAGAAGGGCAAAGAAGCTGGTGAAGAGTCTGGAGCACAATCCCTTTGAGGAATGGCTGAGGAATCCGGGGTTGTTTAGCCTGTAGAAAAGGAGGCTCAGGGAAGACCTTACCACCCTTTACAACTGCCTGAAAGGAAGTTGCAGCAAGATTGGGGTTGACCTCTTCTCTCAGGCAGCAAATGATAGGACAAGAAGAAACAGACTCACAAGAAACAGCTGTACCATGGCAGCATCAGATTGGATATTTAGAAAAATTTCTTCACTGAAAGGGTTGTCAAGCGTTGGAACAGGCTGCCCAGGCAAGTGGTTGAGTCACCACCCCCGGAGGTATTTAAAAGACATGTAGATGTGGCACTTGGAGACATGGTTTAGTGGTAGACTTGGCAATGCTGGGTTTGCAATTGGACTCAATGATCTTAGAGGTCCTTCCCAACCTCTGTAGGTCTATATTAGAATAGAATAACCACCCACCCTCCTATCTCTCCAGCCTGCATGCAGGGAGATGCTCTGGAGCACACTGTATGAATAACCCCCACAGTACTCTGCCCTTGGCACAGGCAGCTGGAGAAGAATGGGAGGGTTACACCAGCTCACCCACAATCAGCCTCTCAGATCCAGGCAGAGAATAGCATTCTGTCTTGTGGAGAAACTGGAAACTTATTTCATCCCAGCTTGGGACTCTAGAAATTCTGTATAAATGCAAGTCAAAGGAGTGATTAAAATGTTGACTCTTGAGCCAAGAGATTGGGTAACTCAGGGAAACTACCTTCCCTGTGAATTTGGAGGTGTAGGTGGCTTTGAGTGTGAAGCTCAGGCTTTGGGTGTGATATCAGAACCATCACACAGACTGCCAGGGAGGAGTGAGTACCATCACAAGACCCCATGCCCATTTCAAACCTTGCACTTTTCTTGAAAACAAGATTTTGGAACAAAGGTTGAAGGTATAAACAAGGTAGCAAGCATTTTGTCAGTATTTTTCAAACTAGTTGCAGCACTATGGGTCATACATTGAAATAAGTGTCAACAGACCATCATGGTTAATGTGAATTATGGCTGTGCCAGGAAGAGCTGTCACTAGGAGAGCTGGCAAGAACTCATCCCTGGGCACATCAAAACTTGATACCAACAGGTATGCCTCTATTCTGGCTGGAGTATTTGGTATACCACCATCAAATGCTGCAAACACAAAATATTGCGGTTTTAAAAATAACTTTGATGCAAAGGACAACTTCTAGCATGATTAGTGAGTTTGAGCTCCTTCCTTTCTTGGCACCCAACTTCTTCCCCAGCCAGCAACCTATTCCCAGAGTGGGGGTGCTCACCTCTTCCAGGACACCCTGTGTTTTCAAAGCAGGCAATATAAAAGCAAGCAAAAGCCTTGGCCAGTTCTGTAAATCTTGACTCAAACACTTCAAAAGTTATGCAAGAAGCCTATATTTCTCAGCCTTGGGAAACAATATTATTTATAGGCTCACCCAGAATACTTGGCTGGATATTTTTTTGTGCGAATTGGTGCAAAGGAGTCAGGTGTGACTGTACATACTATACAAAAGCAGACACACCCCATATTTAGAATATTGCTGGTTTACTGTAGTCAATCATATTTCCACGTTTTTTTGGCATAGCATGCACGTCTGCAATTATGTGCTGATGGCACAT
This sequence comes from Acanthisitta chloris, assembly GCF_000695815.1. Classification (NCBI taxonomy): domain Eukaryota; kingdom Metazoa; phylum Chordata; class Aves; order Passeriformes; family Acanthisittidae; genus Acanthisitta; species Acanthisitta chloris. The sequence continues at coordinate 45,410 of NW_008678713.1, forward strand.
TCTCACTAACTGAAAATGTTATCAAAAAATACAGAGCTATCTCTAGGTGCAGACCTGTTTGTGACAGCAGTATTAGCTATTGAATCACAAACCACAGAAAGCAGTGATTTGCACAAGAACGGCTAATGCATAAGGAGTGTGCTGAACACTACTTCTGCACAGGAAGAGGGAAGGAAGAAAAACATATTTATCTCAGTAGTGGTTAAACGATAGTGCAAACCAGTAATTACGTGTAAATTATGACCTTGCCTCCTTACAGTCAGCTTCTCAGTAAACATGACTGCATTTAATTTCCATCCCCTCAGCAATAAACATCATTGTTTTCAGTGCAAGTTCAATGCTTCTATTCAGATTTTTTTTTCATTGAAAATATGTGTTTTTGTAGTTCAAAACCTTAAGTGAAATGCTGGGATTTTTCACATTTGGGGGATTGCAATTGAAATAAAAACCTGGATATAAAATAGCTTTTAGAAATTCTGGTCTCCTCCTCTAAGTTTTTCTATCCCTAAAAAGCATTGCATAAAAGTTTAAAGTTTAGAGGTTTTTTTAAACATACATATTTTTTATTTTCTTTTGATATTCTGTAATGTTTCCAAAGCTGAAGAAATGTTGACAAGTTGCAGAAAATAATGTGACAAAAGAAATGGATGGATATCTTGTAATGTATATGGAAATAAAAGAAAAAAATACAGAAAGAATGTGAGAGAAAAATGGGAAGGAAGCACAAAAATTACATTTTAAGAAATACAGGTTAAGAGCACATTTAAAAAAATAATAGCGAATCTCACTGAAGTGGAAGCGACTCAATTAATAGAACTTATTTCCATTTTTTAATAATTCTAATTTTTCTATTTCTTTAAACAATAAGAGGGAAATAAGAACTGAACCTCAGAGCTTACACATTATCATACATTTCACTGTGACAAACTGTAGCTACACACAATTATGTGCTATCAGTTGCTGAAGTGGAATTCATTATTTCCTACCTTAAGCTGTCCTGTAAATTTGCTCTGCACTGTTAAACAGACATCAAGTTCTGCCTAGAGATAGAAACACTGCTGATGTGCAAAGGGGATCTTAATAGCTAAATTTGTTGACGCTTATATTAAACTCTCAAAACATTTTGAAGAAAAGACAGAAATCATTCTTCCATGAACAGTCACATTGCATTTCCTCAGCATTTCCCCTCTAACGTTCTCACAGAGTAGAGACAGGGTCTTGGTTTCAGTTCCTTGGCTCGGGTTAATGCAGAGCATATTTTGATTTAGAATTACCCGGAGCTAATCCCCTTGCACTGGGCAAGCCTAAGGGTGATCATGGTGCCTCTTGGGGAGCCCAAGGGCCTCAGTGTCCGTACCTGCACCACATTCTCCTGAGGTTTCCCTGAACCACTGTGTTAATTCTTCCCTGGAAACTTATCTGGGATCTCTTTGTGGGCTTGGCTTGTGCCATGGCAGTGCAGGGATGTGCCAGAGGATGCACTGCTGCATTCCCATGGAGCTACTCCCTCTCCATGCCAGTGATGACTGCATGTTAGTGCTTTGTAACCCACTGTTTGTGGTGTCCCCCAGGGTTCCTGTGGTGTCCCCCAAGGTTCCATACTGGGCCCAGTTTTATTCAACTTATTCATCAATGACCTTGATGAGGGGACAGAGTTGCCTTCTCAGCAAGTTTGCTAATGATACAAAACTGCGATAAGTGGCTGATACCTCAGAGGGTTGTGCTGCCCTTCAGAGGGAACCTAGACAACTGAACTGGGACCTGAACTGAAATTCAACAAGGGCAAGTGCAGTTCCTGTCCCCGGGGAGGAATAACCCCAAGCACTGGTACAGGTTGGGCACTGACCTGCTGCAGAGCAGCTCTGTGGAGAAGGATCTGGGGGTCCTGGTAGACAACAAGCTGTCCATGAGTCAATAGCGTGCCCTCATAGCCAAGAAGGCCAATGGAATCCTGGGATGCATTAAAAAGAGCATTGCCAGCAGGTCAAGGGGAGTAATCCTGCCTCGCTACTCAGCCCTCATGAGGCCACACCTGGAGTACCGTGTCCAGTTCTGGGCTCTTCAGTACAAGAGGGACATGATGCTCCTGGAGCAGGTCCAGAAGAGGGCAACAAAGATGATTCAGGGACTGGAGAACCTCACTGATGAGGAAAGACTGAGGGAGCTGGGCCTGTTCAGTCCTGAGAAGAGACAACTGAGAGGAGACCTCATTAATGTATTCAAGTACATGAATGGGAAATGCCAAGATGATGGAGCCAGACTCTTCTCAGTAGTGGAAACCAATAAAACAAGAGGTAACAGGCAAAAATTGGTGTACAGGAAGTTCCATCTGAAGATGAGGAAGAACTTTACTGTATGAATCACTGAGCACTGGAACAGGTTGCTCAGAGAGGTTGTGGATTCTCCCTCACTGGAGGTATTCAAGAACTGTCTGGATGCAATCCTGAGCCATGGGCTCTAGGATGACCCTGCTAGAATAGGGAAGTTGGACCAGATGACCCATTGTGGTGCCATCCAACCTGATTCTGTGATTCTGTTTGACCAGGCAATGTGAGTCAACAGCTCCACCACAGCAGGGCTGAAGGCTTTTGTGGGTAGATGGGATTTAAATAATTAGCAGGGGCAGGAATGAAACCTGACTTAACTTGATTAAGGAGGAATCCTAACTTGACTCTGTGCGTGTGAAATGCTGCTCACTGCTGTTTTGTTTGCTAAAATCAGAAACTGGTTTATTCCTATGACCTACCTGGATTTCGAACACACTTTTTCCCACTAAGACACACCTTTAAACGCTTTGCAAATATCAGCAAACTCAGTTTCACAATGGGAGTTTCTGCTGGCAGGCAGGCTGCATCATCAATTTTTGGATGAGGAAATAAGGCAGGATTGGTGACTGGCTCCAGCCCACATCCCCATGTCTGCATGGCACTGGGAAGTGCTGTAGAGAGACATGAAGGCTAGCACGGATTTATATCAGAATGGGGCTCCACCCTGGCTAATTAGTCTGCTGCTGGGGAGCAAGGTCTATCTGGCAGGGCAGAGAGCCCTGGTAATGCAATTCTGCCTCCAGACACCTCGTGTAGATGGCTGGTCTGCAAAATGCTTCTCAAGCTCCAAGGACTTCAGGAGGAGTGAAGTGTGTTTTGTGGCTCAACGACAGTGTTTCTAGGGACAAGTTTCTTGCAGGTGGTCTCAGAGCTCCTTTACTTTTGTTTCCTTTTGATTTTATTCAATTTTATGAAAATTATTTATTTTTAATTGAGCAACAGCAACAACAAAAAATGGATTAAGCAAAAGGACCCAATCCCTAAAAACATGGAACTGTAGTTCACAAAACAGTGAAGTTGGGAACTTGCTGTGACTCAGTGGCTGATTGTAAACTACAACATAGGGAGGGAGTGCCTGACTCAGCAGATGCCGGAGCCTTCAAAGGGATTAGAGCTGTTGCCAAGGAGTTCCACCCTTTTTTTTTTTTCCCTCTCTAAGTGTGTCTTAAGTATCTTAGTCTTGCATTGCATTATATATAAAAAGCATGTATGCTATTGAATTGGCACATCCAGAATAGGGAGCACTTAAAAATCAGATTTTCCTGAAGGATTAGGATTTGATTCTATCTGCATAGGCACACCATTTCATCACTGTGCAAGTAGCAAAATCCCTTCCACACAATTAAAAACCCCCAAGCTTTATTATCACAGTAGCTGCAAACATTTCAAAATATGTACTCTAAACAAAATGCCCAACCTAAATTTTCATTAAAAATATTTACAACCTGAGTACACCCCTTGGACCACAACTTCCAGTCTCCTGGCATGCTTCCAGAGCTGGCATATCACTGTGATTCCTTGGGGAAACTGCCCTTGTGAGACTTCTTCATTGCAAGACAAGGTCCTTTCTAAAG